>NW_027507788.1:223974668-224022300 GCF_037356315.1 Lithobates pipiens
AGAGAGAGAGAGAGAGAAGAGAGAGAGAGAGAGAATAGAGAGAAAGAGAGAGAGAAAGAGAGAGAATAGAGAGAGAATAGAGAGAGAGAATAGAGAGAGAGAATAGAGAGAATAGAGAGAGAGAATAGAGAGAGAGAATAGAGAGAGAGAGAATAGAGAGAGAGAGAATAGAGAGAGAGAGAATAGAGAGAGAAAAGAGAGAGAGAAAAGAGAGAGAGAGAGAGAGAGAGAGAATATTATATATTTTACATTATACATTTTATTTGTTTAAATAATGAGATTCTAAAATAGAATTCCTCATTTTCGGGGCTCCCGCAGACCGAATAGCTATATCTTAGGCTCTTTAATTGCAGTCTCCAATTTCAGATTTTAATCAGGTGTTTAACATTATTACAATGTTTAAGAGAATTTTTTTTTCTTCTTATAATCCTGTCACTCGGGCTCGTAGTAGTCACAACATTAATTTTCTGAAACGGCGTGTTGCCATGGTGACGAGCGCAGATGTAAAATCCCAAAGCAATTTCAATGAATATGAATGAAAATAATCCAGCACTTGCATTATTTTTATAGCTTCCTGCGATGACACAAAAAGTTTAAACTATTTGTTTAACTCAAAATATAAATATTATAATAAGGAAAAAAATGAAAAAAATAAAAAAATAAAAAAAAAAAGGTGCTGCGACAAGCAGACGGCCTTTTATTGTAGTAAAATCTGAATGGCTGGTTATGGCAAAGATCTATACATGTGGCCACTGGTTGGACAGAAATCAATTTAGCGGGGGGGGGGGGGGGGGGGTTCACACTAGTGCAGTGCGCTTTTAAACTGATTTTCAAATGCAATGTTGTAGTGCAGCTGCAGTGTGAACTGCTGCAATTTGGATACATTTTGAATGCACATTTTTACTACTGCAACTCATCTCTGCTGTCAGCAGCAGGGATGAGTCATTGGTTGTTAAGCAGCCAGCACCCACTGGCTTCCTAGCAACGATGAGTCATCCTTGCTGTCAGCAGGGATTCCCATTGACCGCAGAATGTAAACAAGATAGTCAGCATTGAAAAAAAAAAAAAAAGCTTGGGGATCTTCCTTTCAATCCATAGCAGGCTATTTGGGTCTGCTATTGATTTTAAGGGGGGCCCTATACCAAAAAATATAAAAAATAGGATGGGGTACTCCTGAAAATCCATACCAGACCCTTATCCAAGCATGCAGCCTGGCAGGTCAGGAAGGAAAGGGACGAGTGAGCGGCGTGTGAGTGATATCACCAGGTGACGCCCCACCCCCATGATGCCACTTGAAGACCCCACCCCATTACGCCACAGGGACAGAGTCACAGAGTGACAACACCAGGTGGCTCAGCCTCCTATGATGACACATGGTGCCACCCCCGAGAAACTGCCCCGCTGGGATCCCTGCTGCTGACAGCAGGGAGGAGTTATTACACCGGCTTCCTAACAACGATGAGTCATCCATGCTGTCGGTGGGGATTTCCCGCTGACATAAGAATGTATACAAGAGAGCTGGCATTGAAATAAAATAAAATAAAAAATAAAAAAACATGGGGGGGTCTTCTCGCTAATCCATAGCAGGCCTTTTAGGTCTGGTTAGGATTTTAGGGGGGAACCTAAATCCATACCAAACCCTTATCCAAGTATGCAGCCTGGCAGGCCGGTAAGCGGGGGAAAGAAGGTGCGAGAGCAGCGAATGAGTGACGTGACTGGGTGACCCGCTTCCCCATGCTGGCACTAGGAGACCCTATCCCTTGATGTCATTGGGGCGGGATCACCCTGTGAAATCACCAGGTGCCTCAGCCCTCTAGAACGACACATGCCGCACCTGAGAATATGCCCCCTGGGATCCCTGCTGCTGACATGCAGATGCCATTTTGATGCGTGTCCAGGTTTATGAATGTCAAATTCGCACTGAAGGCCTGGCTCGCGGTCCCAGCTCTAATTCATCCCAAAGGTGTTCTATGGGTTTGGAGTCAGGACAGTCAAGTTCCTCCACCCCAAACTCGCTCATCCGTGTCTTTATGGACCTTGCTTTGTACACTGGTGGGCAGTCATGTTGGAACAGGAAGGGGCCGTCCCCAAACTGTTCCCACAAAGTTGGGAGCATGAAATTGTCCAAAATGTCTTGGTATGCTGACACCTTAAGAGTTCCCTTCACTAGAAACTAAGGGGCCAAACCCAACACTATTTTAACCCTACGGACTAAGACTGGGATGCCATTAAAGTTCACGTGTGTGTAAAGGCAGGCGTCCCAATACTTTTGGCAATATCACGTATTTGATAGACCTTCCCCCCTACATCCTGAAACATCCCCCGCAGCAGCCAGGTGGAGAGGAGAGAAGCCAGCAGCACTACGGGATGGGGCAACATGGGGGGGGGGGGAATCCCGAGCAGTAGGGCAAATTGGCACCGCACATTAACGATTAGGGCGTGCCCGGGCACACCCCCTGTGCATGCCTATGGTCTACACCAGTGATGGCGAACCTTGGCACCCCAGATGTTTTGGAACTACATTTCCCATGATGCTCATGCACTCTGCAGTGTAGTTGAGCATCATGGGAAATGTAGTTCCAAAACATCTGGGGTGCCAAGGTTCGCCATCACTGGTCTACACCTATGAACTTTGGCCAAAGCTGCGCTGTTTCTCTATTCTACAGGCACCCTTTATCTGTATAGACGTTTTTTGATAAAGGTGAACTAACCCTTTAAGGCGTGTAACTTCAATGCAAAGAGCTGAGCCCGGCCTTGCTGGCACGCGGGTTCTCACCGGTAGCTTCTGCTTCGGCAGAGAGGCCAACAGAGAAGATTATTTTATTTACATTTTTTTTTTTTATGTGATAGCAAACACCTCGTGGTGCATGAACTTAGATTGTGCTTTTACTTTTAGAGGTTTAAAATGTTGGGGACAGATAATCGCTGCAGCAATAACTCAAAAAAAAAAAAAAAAAATGTGTGCGCGGCGAAAACATATTATACTTCCCGTTTTGCCCTTTTAAACGAGTATTTACAGATTCATCCGGCTTGCAATAAAGAGATGAGCTAATCAGTTTAAAACCCGGGGAAGGCAGGCTGGATGGTGGGGGGGGAGTTATCATTCTGAGCACACATGCAATTCGAGCCGAGATATATTGTAACCGAAATGTACCATTTGAAAATGGGAACACGAAAACCCATTATGATAAGTGCTGGAGCCGCCTGAACCGATCTGATGGCTGCGACGTGGGCAGCCTGGTGCAGTCACCAGATAGTGATGTCATCCCCGGGAGTCTTGGAAACCTCTCGCATCTACACGCATCTATGTGTATTAATGCAGAGATGGGATTTGCTGGTTTTGCAGCAGGAGAAACATGGAAGCATTTCAGATTTCAAAGTAACTTTATCACTGGTTTAAAAATAAAAATAAAAAAAAAATGCTAGAAAAGCACAACCTGTACAAGAAAAGGTTTTGTACCCAGACTGACAGACAGCGCAGCCAGGTGGTTTTTTTTTAAATTTAGAAATACCACCATGGCAGCTTAGCTGCATGGTCACCATCGATCCTGGATCACCCTGGTCCCTCTGTTTCCTGTGACTTCCCACTAGAGCTGCATGATTCTGGGCCAAATGAGAATCATGATTTTTTTTTTTTTTGCTTAGAGTAAAAAGATCACGATTCTCGCAACGTAAAATCCGGCGGTCCTGGAGGCCTTTTTTGCCAGGGTGGAAGCGGTGTGCAGGCGCAAGAAGGGTAAAAAAAATGCCCCTCCCCCAACGTCTTCTGGGGAAAGCTCTGATTCAGACTCTGGCCCCGCTGTGACAGGCGGCCCCTGTTCCGATGTTTCAGAGGATGTGGACCAGGACCATTCAGACAGTGAGGATGACTCCGTGTCCGGATCAGCGCAGGAAAAGGCGCTTGTAGGAGCACTTATCACAGCAGTGCGGGATACCCTAAAGTTTGAGGATATGGCGTGGGCATCTGCAGAGGTGTCGGTTGTTTTCGGGTCCCACAAGCTGGCCCGCACTGCTAAGGTGTTTCCTTACCCAACTTATTTTGATAATTTTATTTACAAGGAGTGGGGAAAACCGCAGTGGCCTTTTCAGTCCCGAGACGGATGGCGGTGCGTTACCCCTTTGAGGAGTTTCCTGAAGAAACGAACATCTCCTCCGATTGTTGACCCCCCGGTATCCAGGTTAAATAAGGTAACCATGATTCCGGTGGAAGGGACTCCTGCTTTAAAGGACCCTGATGACAGAAGGGCCGAGGCGGTTGCCCAGTCCTGGTTTACGGTGGTGTGGTCAGAATTGTGGCCAGTGTTAGCCAGGGCCCTGTTGTCACAGACGCCTACTGAATGGGCTAAGTTGTTGCACCGTGAGTTGGAGAAGCAACAGGCTTCCATGGTCTGCGTGGAACTGGCAGACCAGTCGGTGCAGGGCTTGTAGTATGTCTGTGATGCGGCCTTAGATACGGCCCCTTTGCTTTCTAGAGCCTCAGTATCAGCTGTGGTGCTACGTCGCCTGATTTGGCTAAAAGGCTGGTCTGCAGACCAGGCATCTAAGAAAGCACTGGTGGATTTGCCCTTCCAGAGGGAGAGGCTGTTTGGAGCCTCGGATGACATTATTAAGAATGTTACTGGGGGAAAGAGTACTTTGCTCCCACAGTTCAGGAAGGGTAAGGAGCCACGCCGTAGGCAAGGGCCCTCCTTTTCCACTCACGAGCAGATTTTATGTCCACCCGGGTCGGCAGATGAGCGTTCCCAGTCCAACAAGGTGCCCGCTGAGGGACAAAAGCTTCCCTGGTTTCGCAAGCCAAACAAGCCTGCGGGGCAAATCTGTTGCTGCATGAAGGTTTGGCCCCGCCAACTCTCGGGTGGGGGGGGGGGGGGGTCGCCTTCAAGAGTTTGCAGCCCAGTGGACCACCCTCCTTTCCGACCATGGGTCTGCCAACTGGTTTCATCGGGATACAAGATAGAGTTTCTTTCTTGTCCGTCACACAGATTTTTTCCCTCCAACCTTCATCTTCTTCCGGCTAGTCGGGAAGCATTGTTTGGGGCAGTACAGGATCTGCTGTTGTGCAGGGTGTTAGTACTGTTGCCGACGCCAGAAAGGTTTCAGGGATTCTACTCCAATCTGTTTGTAGTCCCAAAGAAGGAAGGGGTCCGTCCGGTCCTGGACCTCAAGGCCCTCAACGGCTTTGTGAAAGTACAAAGGTTCAGGATGGAATCAGTTCGCTCAGTAGTCGCTGCACTCCATCTGGGGGATTTCTTGGCATCCTTGGACATCAAGGACGCATACATGCATGTCTCCATATGCATCAGGCATCAGAGGTTTCTATGATTTGCGGTCGGTGACAGGAGCACTATCAATTTGTAGCTCTCCTTTGGGACTGTGACATCATAAGGGACACTATCAAATTGTAGCTCTCCCTTTTGGCCTGGCGGCGGGCCTTCACCAAGGTGCTAGCCCCAATTCTGGCATTGCTAAGGCAACGAGGGATCACAATTGTGGGTTACCTGGATGACCTGTTGCAGAGCGGACACGGGCACAGACCGCAGTTCTCTATGGGGTGATCGAATGGAAATGGACTGCATGACGATGTATGGCGAACTTATCCTCACATGGCTAATTTCTATCGGATCAGATGCTGGCAGGTGACAGCGGACATCCGCCAGCCTCATAGGGAAACAATGGGTGATCCGATCGGGACTGCCTGTAAAATGGAACAGGTGGACCTGATTGGTCCATCCGGGTTGAATGGGGGCCTAATTCTTGTTGTTTTTGCTTTGTTATAATTATGCAGTTATGTAGGATATGTTGCTCCCCTATACCCAGCCCATATCATATTATTACCAAGAGAAACACAGGAATAACCTCCAATGAAAGGGAGACTTTCGTCAGACAACGATACTCCTAAAATGCATATAAAAAAAAAAGATACATTTTATTGAACAACGTGATAAAAATATAGATAATGTGGGTAATTAAAAGAATGGCTTAGAGCTGCAACTAACGATTATTTCCATAACCGATTAGTTGGCCGATTATTGTTTTGAATAACCACTTCCTTACTGGGCGCTTAAATCTCCCTCCTGCCCAGACCAATTTTCAGCTTTCCGCGATGACACACTTTGAATGACAATTACGCGGTCATACAACACTGCACCCAAATGATAATACTATACACTGACACTGTACTAATGACACTGGCTGGGAAGGGGTTAACATCTAGGGCAGTGATGGTGAACCTTGGCGCCCCAGATGTTTTGGAACTACATTTCCCATGATGCTCCACTACATTGCAGAGTGCCAGAGCATCATGGGAAATGTAGTTCCAAAACATCTGGGGTGCCAAGATTCACCATCACTGATCTAGGGGAAATCAAGGCGTACATTTGTTCGGCACAACTTTGTGCCGGACAAATGTATGCATGCTGCATTTACTCACAGATCTGGCTGTTTTTGCTCCCTGAACTCAGATTTGATTTCAGGGAGTAGAAACAGCAAGATCCTTGTGCACAGAGTTCTATGCGTTTGCAAACACTGTGACTGGCCACAGCTGATCAGCAGGTTTCAGCCAAAAATCATTGGCTGAAATCTGCTGATAAACTCATGTTGTGCCCAATCACAGCACAGGTCAGCAGGGGACACGCACAAGCACACCCCAAACCCGGAAGAAAGGCCACGTTGTACAGGTACATCGCCTTGCCTGGCTGTGTCGCCCGTCCACAGTAGATGTACTGCGTGTGGTGCAGCAAGTGGTTAAAAAAAATAAACAAACACATAAAGGATGCATTTCGATCTGCACTCACTCGTATGTCATATTAGGTCACAGCGGCTGTGTCTGTGCAGCCACATGTCCCAAAATAAATAAATGGGCTTCCAGCATGGGGATGCACGCAACCAGGACTGAGTCACTTTCGGGCCCTACCTTCTATACATTACTTCAAACAGAATAAAATGATACATAACTGCCAAGGTGGAACGCAAACACCGCGGACGGCAAGTGACGTTGTGGCCAAAGAGATGACGCGTTTCACAGCAGCTGCTGTTTCATCCGATCAAGCTGACCATTCACAAAGTCAGATATATATATACATATACACACACATGCTCAAGGGAAGTGGCCGGATGTGCGGAAACAACCATATACACAGCAAACAATGTATTCATTAAAAATGAACTAGGAGATTAATAAAAGCAATAAAAATGGATAAAGTGATAATTAAATTGTAAGGAATATGAAGATATTTAAAACGTAAACTGGCGGGGCCCATGGGCTTGAGCCCAGTCAAGCTCAATGGTAATTCCGGCCCTACATGCAACACCTGTTCATCTCTGTGAAAACACGGGGGCCCCCCGTAAAGTGCCTCATGTGAATGGACCCTTAGTGTGACGGGCAATTTCCTCAAGGAGGTACGAAGACATTATTGTTATGTTTCCTGCAAACAAAGGAAGTAAAAAAAGTGTAATAGGATAGTAAAGTACATCCAATGCAATAAAAAAAAGGAATACACCGGAGTATACACTTCCATGGTTTTACAATTGTCTGTTCATTTATTTCTGGTAGGTGATTAATGAGTTTTAAAATGACCAGCAATTTTGGGGTCAATTACCAGCAGAGCTTAGAGAAATGAAAATCAATTATTGTTCTGACTTTTTTTTTTTTAAACAGGCCCCAACATGGGGCCTGTTATACTGATATACACTGATATATTTCACGAATAAGGAGAACAGATTTTCTGGTAAAACTCAGTGTTATAAAAACAAAAAAACTGCCTGAAGGAAGGAAGGCCTTTTGCAACCAAAAATAATCCTCCTTTTAATGGCTTTAGTGAATATGGTGGTGTAAATACAGTCATACCACATTTTTTTTTGTAGATAAAGGGTTCCCAACTACCGGACTGCCCCCCCCCCCCCTCCCCGTTGTGGGCCTCCAGCCAGCTGCAGTTCCCCAAATCTTCCACATTGCCACTCAAACTCCTTCCGCCGTGCCTTCTCAGGCTCTCTGGAAGCCCTCAGCTCCCATAATGTCTCCCAAACTTCTACAGTGCCACCTAGGCCCCTGCAGTGCCCACTAGCTTGCTGAAGAGCTTCCAGACCCTCACAGTGCCCCCCAACAGTGTTCCACTGTGCCCCCTATTCTCCTGTAGTACCCTCCAGTCTCCCACAGTGCCCCTGCAAATACCCCAGTCACCTCCTAGCCTCCTGGAGTGACCCCAGCCACCTCCAGAGATCCCAGCCCCCAGAAATGCCCCCAACTACTTTTAAAAACCTGACCCCCTACAAGGCCACCAAGTCTTCTACAGAGTCCCCTAACCTCCTCGAGCACCCCCTATCAGTGTCCCCCAAACTCCCGCAGTGGCACTCAGCCCCCTGCAGTGCTCACTGGCTTGCTGCAGAGCTTGCAGCCCTCCACAGTAGCCCCCACCTGCAAATGTGTTACACAGTGCCCCCCTATTCTCCTGTAGTGTCCCTGCAAATACCCCACAATCCTGGAGAGATCCCAGCCCCCAGCTACTTTCAAAAATCTCAACTCCCTACATGGCCACCAAGTCTTTTACCAAGTCCCCCAACCTTCTCAAGCTGCCCTATCAGTGTCCCCCAACCTCCCACAATGGCTCCCAGCCCCCTGCAGTGCCCACTAGCTTGATGCAGAGCTTCGAACCCTGCACAGTGCCCCCCACCCCCTAACAGTGTTACACAGTGTCCCCTATTCTCCTGTAGTGCCCTCCAGTCTCCCACAGTGTCCCTGCAATTCTCCAGCCTCCTGGAGAGACCCCGGCCCCCACAAATGCCCCCAGCTACTTTCAAAAACCACAACCCCTTTCAAGGCCACCAAGTCTTCTACAGAGTCCCACAACCTCTTGAGACCCCCATCAGTGTCCTCCAACCTCCCACAGTGTCACCCACCCCCCCCCCCCCTACAGTGCTAGCTTGCTGCAGAGCTTTCAGCCCCCACTTCCCTACTGGTGCCTGGAACCTCCAACAGCGTTCCACAGTGCCCCTATTTTTTTTCTGCAGTGCCCTCCTGTCCCCCACAGTGCACCTGCAAAGACCCCAGCCCCAACAGATGCCCCCAACTACTTTCAAAAACCTCAATCCCTACAAGGCCACCAAGTCTTCTACAGAGTCCTGCTGCTGCGCCCATTGACACAGACAGCAGGACTCGGCCCCGCCCCCCTGGATTAGATTGTCAGATTGCCAATGGCTGCACTGCTATCAATTTATCCAATGAGGACCCGGGACAGCGGCTGGAGCTACTGTGCTGGTCCCAGTCGATGGAACGATCAGGGAGGGGGGGGGGGGGGGGGGTGGTGCAGAAGGTTTTTAACCTTAATACATTAAGACGAAAAACCTTTGAAGGTTTACAACCCCTTTAAAAGTGAGACAAAAATTATTCTTTTTTTTCAAACACTTTGAAAAATAAGCCCAGCAGTGAGCGCGTGGCGGGTTTCCGGCGGCCCCCCGATCTCAAAGTGGCGTCTTTCCAATATTTCCACACAGCCAGCCGGAGGACTGAGCATCGTAAAGATGCTTTATGTTCAGTCTGTGCCACATCTCACCACCAAGGTCAGCTCACGCTTTGCGGCTGTAAATAATGTATAAGGGAAAATATTTTTTATTTATAAGTTAAGGAGCGAGACTAACTCCAAGTGGGCAGCAATATTGTTTTTGAAATATATCGGTTCAAATATATTACACCGCAAAAAACATGAATAAAACTCAGCGGTGAGAAACAGACGTACCGCGCGTCTGATAGAGCAACGCTTTAAAAGGAAATAGTTTACCTATGCAGGATTTTGTCCTGGATAAGAGGTTTTCATCTTGTTTTGTTTTTTTTGGTTTTGTTTTGCCAGATAGATTAACCACTTGCCGACCGCCGCACGCCGATATACGGCCGGCACAATGGCAGCGGTGGGCAAATGGGCGTACCTGTACTTCCCTCTTTAACTGGCAGTGCTAGCGGGGGGGACGGGTGCGTGGCCGCGCCCGTGGACTAGATGTCCACCGGTGTCCCACAATCACATCACCGAGTAAGGCCAAGTAAATAGATACCTAACATGTCATGCTTTGAAATTGCACACTCGTGGAATGGCGACAAATTACGGTACCTAAAAATCTCTATAGACAAGGTTTTAACAAAATGTAATGCTTACCAGGTTAGAGTTACAGAGGAGGTCTTTAGCTAGAATTATCGCTCTCACGCTAACGATCGCGGTGATACCGCACATGTGTGATCTGAACATCATTTACATATGCGGGCGCGACTTACATGTGTATTTTCTTTGCTGCGTGAGCTTACGGGGACGGGGGCGCTTTTTTTTTATTATTATTTTATTTACATTGTTACTTTTATTGCGGTCACAAGGAATGTAAACATCCCTTGTGACAGTAATAGGTGGTGACAGGTACTCTTAGCCCTTGTACACGCGGTTGGACATTCCGATGGATAATGTCCGATCAGACCGTGTTGTCGGATAATCCGACAGTGTGTGGTCTCCATCGGAGTATTCCGACGGACCAAGTTTTCCAGCTGGGCTATAAAACTTTCCGACAACATGCTCCGATCGGACAAAGAGTGTAGAGAATTCCGATCGGGCAAAGTGCCACGCATGCTCAGATCAAATTCCTAGACCAAAGCTATTGGGTACTAGCCTGAACGTAGTCCCGTCGTAACGAAATTACGTCACCACGTTCTGAACGATCGGATTTTCCAACAACTTTGTCTGACCGTGTGTATGCAACAGTTTCGGACAAAATCCGTCAGACAAAATCCAACGGATTTTGTTGTCAGAATGTCGGACCGTGTGTACAAGGGCTTAGTCCTCCCATCCCTCCATAAAAAGATCCCACATCCCTCCTTTGCCCTTCAAAGTATTCAGATCGCCAAAAAGCGGCGATTCTGAATATTGTCATTTTAAAAAAATCTGCCCCACTGGCAGTCGAGTAAACTGGAAGTCGCGTTGCGATGTCACTTCCGTGTCTTTACATAGGAGACTGTAAAAAAGCGGCTTCCGTCTTTGTTTCAGTTTTACTCTAGCCGGCAGAAAGTGCCGGATCACAGATCAGGTCTCCCGGTGGGACGGGAGGCCCGGGGAGAGCGGCGGAAGGCGGGGGGGGGGGGGGGGGTAGTCACCCCCTCCTGTTCACTTGGGATAACAGCCCAGCAGCTTTGAGCCGCATTGGTTGTTATCCCTGAAGAGCCGATCGGCCGCTCTAAACAACGATATCGGGGTGACGCCTGCAGCTGCATATCACCCCGGTATAACCCCTGAAAGCGGAGGATGCAAATGTGTGTACGGCCGGCGCCAAGGGGTTAAAAGCCTCTAATTCTCCTCAGTTTTGAGGCGATTGTGAAATATGGCCTTAGAATACCTCTGTGGCAGGGGCGGACTGACCATTCGGGCACTCGGGACTGCCCGAGGGCCCCATGACACTAAGGGGCCCCGTCAGGGTTGCCAGCCTCAATAAAACAAGGGACAGTATGTAAAAATCTGTGTTTTTTAGAAAAAAAATCTCAAGATTATAGCTGCCCCGCCTCTCCAGTACCTTTTCAGTGTGTGTGTGTATATATATATATATGTATTCTGCGTGTGTATACTGTGTGTGTATAATGTATGTGTCTGTATGCTGTGTGGCCCCATAATCTATTGCCTGGGGGCCCCATAATCTCCTCCTATTGCCCGGGAGCCCCATGAGTTGTCAGACTGCCCCCTGCTCTGTGGTTTACATACATGTGCACACCCTGTGTTCACGTTTGCATTTGCTGGTGTGCGCAGGGCAATGGAGGTTATGGGTACATTTTTTTTTTTAATACATTTTCTTATAATTTTTCTTTTTTTTACTTACAAATTTTTATTTATTGAAAAGAGCTGTATGGATTTTTTTTTTTTAAGACTCACACTCTACAGCACCCCGAACACTGAGAACCGAGCAATCAAACCTCGCCCATCGCTCAGTTCTCACAGCTCCATCCATGAGCAGAGAGCTGCTGACTGTCAATCCTGCCCCCCCCCCCGCACTCTGGAGTGCTGGGCTGTGGAGGGGCAGAAGAGGCCACCTCAGGCTATCAGCGGCTCACTGAGAGGCTGATCCGGGTGCTGGTCCAAGCTTATGGGTGGATCCCGACTCCATGGTCATGATTACGCCTGAACCTGGACTGACTATGTGAAATCAGCAGACAGCGGACTTCAGACAGCCGGCTAAAAAAAACGAGTGCAAAACGAACTGCACTCCTGTGATCCATAGGGGGAGGAGTACAAGCTTTGACCGTTTCGCAACCGCCTCACGCAGATATACTGTGGCAGAAGGGCACATACAGGCAGAATCACATACCTGTACGTTGCCCTTTAAGAGGCGGGTTACCGGGAACTTCGTGAGCGTGATCACGGGTCCCACAGACTCGATGTCCGCGGGGATACTCGCGATCATCTCACAGAGAGGAAGAACAGGGAAATGCTGATGTAAACAAGCATCTCCCTGTTCTGCCTAGTGACAGTGTCACTGATCACAGCTCCCTGTAATCGGGAGCTATGACCAGTGATGTGTCACACACAGCCCCTCCCCCTCACAGTTAGAACACATCCCTAGGACACACTTAACCCCTGCAGAGTCACCTACTGGTTAACCCCTTCACTGCCAGTCACATTTACACAGAAATCAATGCATTTTTAATTGCACTGATCGCTGTATAAATGAATAATAAATTGTGCCAAAAGTGTCCGATCTGTCTGCCATAATGTCGCAGTCCCAATAAAAAAAGAAGAAAAAAAAAAAAAGAGATTATTAATAAAAATGCCATAAAACTATCCCCTATTTTGTAGATGTTATAACTTTTGCACAAACCAAACGCTTACTGCATTTTTCTTTTACCAAAAATATGTAGAAAAATACGTATCGGCCTAAACTGAGGGGAAGAAAAAAAAAATATATTTTTTGGGGATATTTATTATAGCAAAAAGTAAAAAATAATGTGTTTTTTTTTTTTTAAATCGTCGCTATTTTTTTTGTTTATATCGCAAAAAATAAAAAACGCAGGGGTGATCAAATACCACCAAAAGAAAGCTCTATTTGTGGGGAAAAAAAGGGACGTCAATTTTGTTTGGGAGGCCACGTTGCACGACCGCACGATTGTCAGTTAAAGCGATGCAGTGCCGAATTAGGGCTGGCTGGTGTGAATTGTAGTGGCAGTGCAGAAAGCCATGAATAGCTGCGGCCGCCACCGTCCTGCCATTATAGTGAACGGGGGCCGGCTGCTGCACCTGCCCACCAAGAGCTGCAGAAGGAACTGCTTGCTCCTATTCACTCCGGCCCTAATCGCCAGTGTGTATACCTCCCAAACTTTTAGAGATGGGAATGAGGGACGCCTATCAGCAAAAGTATGCAGGCATAGGACACGCCCCTTGCCCCACCCCCTTAAAGGAGAATTGTACAAGTAAAAATATAAAGATTGGTTCAACCCAAAAGTGCATTTTTTTTTTAAATAAATATTTTTATTGGTGTTAAAGCACATACAAACAAATAACAGAACACAGTATAAAGGTATAGTAGTGACTGTGACCTGGAAGCATAGGTTGAGATCCTCACCAAAAGTGCATTTTTACCACTACTCATTTATATCGGCTTTTGGAATTTACAAATGCAGACATTTAGAAATCAGATGAAGTGTTTTTCAGAGATAAACCTTTTTTGATTGATAACAAGTGCATTTTATATACATCTATATAGATCAGTCCAAAATGAGGGACAAATGAGGAGGAATGGGGGACAGAAGGACATTCAGGGCCGTCTTTAAGGCAGGGCAAAATGGGCAGCTGCCCTGGGCCCTGTCATTGTTGTGGGGCCCAAAGCAGCTGCTTCATACTTGCCAACTATCCTGGTTTAAATTCCCTCGCCCCCCTGAGGTTTTCGTCCTGTGCTGTGTCCCGATATCTCAGTGTGAAGTTCTGTTACTAATGCTGCCCAGCTCTGCCCTATTGTGTACAGATGACTCACCTGCAGACCCTGTGTTTACATGTAAAATTACCGGCATTTAGACGTAAATAGCGGCGGCATTGATATGTATATCATGCCCCTCTGAGGTCATATCCACAGTAATCTCTAGGAACCAATCAACAAGCAGAAATCGTGTGCTGTAACCTCTAGCAACTAACCAGTGAGCTGTAATGTGTTCTGTAACCTCTAGCAACCAGTCAGTGAGCGGTAATGATACACTGTAACCTCTGACAACCAATCGCAATAGCTGACTGATCTGATTCAG
This sequence comes from Lithobates pipiens, assembly GCF_037356315.1. Lineage (NCBI taxonomy): Eukaryota > Metazoa > Chordata > Amphibia > Anura > Ranidae > Lithobates > Lithobates pipiens. The sequence goes on from NW_027507788.1 coordinate 223,988,914, forward strand.
TAAACTGATGTTAAAGGGGTTGTAAAGGTAAATGTTTTTTCACCTTAATGCATTCTATGCATTAATGTCTATCTGACAAACATCTGACAGTGCCTGCGCCCCCATTCCCCCGTTTTACTTACCTGACCCCTCGAAAAATCCTCGCCCCAGACGTCCTCTTCACCACTCAACCTGGCCGCTGATTGGCTGGACTGGATGGACGGAAAGCAGCGCAGCCATTGGCTCGTGCTGCTGTCAATCACATCCACTGACGCGGAGCGCCGGGGGGCGGGGCAGTGTGATACAGCGAGCGGCTATAGCCGCCGGCTGTATCACGGGAGCGCGCCCGCAGGTGCTTCTCACCATGCGAGGGAGCTCGCATTCACATGAGAAGTACCTGCGGGAGGAAGCCGAGACAGCCGCAGAGGGACCCCAGAAGACCAGGTTCGGGGCCACTCTGTGCAAAACGAGCTGCACAATGGAGGTAAGTATAACATGTTTTTTATTAAAAAAAAAAAAAAAAAAAAAATTACTTTACAATCCCTTTAAGTCTAGCTGCTATTTATTGTATGTCCCAGATCATGTGGGGAGCGAAACTGCATGGGGGGGGGGCCTCAAGAAAAGTTTTGCCCAGAGTCCAATCAATATTAAAGACGTCCCTGAGGACATTGCTGCAAATCAGGGATAGTTGGAAGCTATGAGTGTGAGTGTAGCCTTATGGAGACATCAGGGGTCTATTAGATCTCTGATGTCTCCCTTGCCCTCCACAGCAGGGGTTTAGGATATAACACGCCCAGGGGTGGACTGACAACTCATGGGGCCCCCAGGCAATAGGAGATTTTGGGGCCCCCAGGCAATAGGAGATTTTGGGGCCACACAGCATACACAAACACACATACACACAGTATACAATCACACATACATGTAGACAGTATACACAGACATGTTTCTATTGGCTGAGAAGGTACTGGAGAGGTGGGACAGCTATAATCTCAGGATTTTTAGACCAAAAGGATGTCGGTAAGGGACATTTCAGAGGCAGATGTAAAAAAAAAAAAAAAAAAAAAAACGCAGATTTTTATATACTGTTTCCTGCTTTTACTGAGACTGGCAACCCTCATGGGGCCCCCTATAGGCGCGGGGCCCTCGGGCAGTGCCCTAGTGGCTGAATGGTCAGTCCGCCCCTGAACACGCCCATGTTTTACATTTTTGTTAAGATTGTACATCATCACCAAAGTCATTCTGTCCTAAGGAAATAATAAGCAATAGGCAGAAGGATGGAGCTTCACCACTAGATCCACCACCACCCCCAGTCTCCTACCTGTGGTTCATTAGCCGATGTATCATCATCCACTCTGGCTTTATCCCGTAGCGATAATACTTCTCTTCCATTTTTGCATACTGTGGGTCTTTGTTTTTTCTTTTCTCACTCTTGCTGTCCTCGTCCCCCGACCCGTAGTCAAAGGGCGGCGGGTCATCCATATCGTTCTTTCTTTGGTAATTTCGGAACATAACTGTGTGGTAGAGCTCCAGCTGAAAACACCAAAACACGCCCATTAAGACTACCAAATATTAAATCTGTGGAAAGGATTATACGGCTACACTGGGATCTTCAAGTACAATGGGATAGATACTGCACAGCTTTATTAAAAATAAGGAATTAAAGAGGGATTCCTTTTCAGGAAAAACTTAGTGGAACCACTGATTGCGAGTAACGCGGCTAACGAGCGTTTTTTGCAATATTAGCTATTTATTTTTAAATCCTGACTCGGTTTGCGAGTGTTGTCTCAAGCCTCTGCGGTGTGCAGTACCGCATTTGGCCAGAAGTGCGGTGGCGCTGGGGGCTCCTAGAAACATTGGGAAATACTCAGTTCCCAAGCGGTCTCAGAGTATTTCCAAGTCTCTCTGGCGCCACCCGCACACTTCTGGTCACATGCGGTATTGCATGCGATAGAAAACGTGAAACAAATTATCTTTGTTTGCATTGACTTCTATGGGGAAAATCACTTTGATATGCAAGTGCTTTGGATTTCAAGCATTCTTCTGGAACGGATTATGTTCTTAATCCAAGGTACTACTGTATTCAGGACTTTTTAAAAACTGTATTTACTAAAATGCTCCGATTACTCAAATTTACATCCCAGCTGAATGAGTCGTGCTCGTAATCCAAGGTTCCACTGTATACTGACATGTACACCCATTCCTTCAACTCTGATAAAACGCGTCAATGTTTTTAAGCTGCCTTCCTTGTACTTAGCTACCAAGTTCCCTCTCCTTTTACTCGGGGGTGTTATTATTCAGCTCGCTGAGCTCCCTGTTTAAAAGGCAATGTATAGTATTTTCTTTACTAAATTAGAACTATAAGCAACACTACCCCCCCCCCCATTTTAAATAGTGTAATAAAGGAATTATAACCCCTGTCAGATATTTATTTGCCATCTGTGTCCCACTGGGGAGATATACCTTCCCTTCCTATCTCATAGCCAAAACAGGAAGTGAGAGGAAATCCCTGCAAATTAAGGGAATTCCTTGGGGACCCCCCCAGGTCACCAGTACTAGTGTCCCTATTAAAAGATATCCCCTCTATTACTTCTCTGGGGACAACCCACAATTTGGTATTTCTTTTACTTTCAATGATAATGGTAAACAGGAGAAATAGTGAGGAGGGAGCACAGATAGCACAAAAAACTGACAGGGGGTCCAATACCTCTACACAACATCCAAAATAAAATAAAAACACAAGTGTTCCTTTAGTTACACTTTAATCCACAAGACTACATTGTTTCTATTATTAATTTCATTTTAGTAGCAAGGTAAATAGTTTATATGGGCCAGCAGGAGGCTCACAGCACCCGACCATAGTAAACTGAAAGCTCAGATTGCGAGTAACGCAGTTTACAAGCGTTTCGCAATACGGGCTATTTAAAAAAAAAAAAAAAAAAGAAAAGTCCTGACTCGGGTGTGCAAGTGCTGTCTCTCAAGACGAGCGGGATTCAAGCCACCGGGGTGTGCAGTATCGCATTAGGCCAGAGGTGCGGGGACGTACTGCCACTCGAAAACGCTCGGGGACACCCTGTTCCCGAGTGTCTCCGGCGCACCCCAAACCATTGAATAAAAATTTGTTCAGCAGGGACCAGTCAAGATTCGATCCATCTATAGGCAGGCTGATTGTACAATCCATTGATCAACTTGGGCACAACCAGCCTGTCAATTTTTTTTTAGATGCAATTACTGGCAGCGGCTATAGCAGGTAGCAGTAATCATTGTGTTCTGTCAGACGGGAAGAGTCCCCCGCGACCCCCTCCTTCCCCGCCTGGCAGAACACAATAGTGCTGTGGGAGGCATTGGGGAATACAATCACCAGTCAGTGTTGATGAGGAAATTAAGCGGTTTTATTAGAAAGATAAGTCCACCAGGTCACATGCACTCCATTGGACTTAAAGCGGGATTCCACCCTAAAGTGGAACCTCCGCTAATCGGATCCCTCCCCCCCTCCGGTGTCACAATTGACACCTTTCAGGGGGGAGGGGGGTGGAGATACCTGTCAAAGACAGGTATTTACACCCACTTCCGGGCATAGACTCCCGTGGGAGTCTACGCCATCTCCTGCCCTGCCGCGCTGTCTGCTGGGACACACACGGGTCCCAGTGACAGCGCGGAGATTTCCTATTGCGCGACGCGACTTGCGCATGCGCAGTAGTGAAGTCGATTCGCTTCACTTCCTGATTCCCTCACCTAGAATGGTGACGGCAGCAGCCGAGGGCCGAGCGATCGATTGGCCTCGGCTGCCGGCATTGCTGGAACCCGGGACAGGTAAGTGTCCATTTATTAAAAGTCAGCAGCTGTAGTATTTATAGCTGCTGGCTTTTAATATTTTTTTTTTTTTTGGTGGAATCCCTCTTTAACTTGTATAACTCGTAACTTGTATAGTATTTTTGCCGCCAGTGTCCATCTGCGGTATAGCGCGGATGGTAGGATCTGCGCTATGGTAGGATGGTAGGATCCTGACGCACTTACAAACACATTTTTTCGACATGATCTAATTAACCCACCAGCATGTCTTTGGAGTGTGGGAGGAAACTGGAGTACCGGAGGAAACCCACGCAGGCACAGGGAGAACATGCAAACTCCAGGCAGGTAGTGTCGTGGTTGGGATTTGAACCAACAACCCTATTGCTGCTAGGTGAAAGTGCTAATCCATACACCACTGTGCTGCCTAGTAAACAAAAACATTTTCCAGAATGGCTGAATCCTGGAGTTGGTTACCAAGCTGGAGATGGGGGAGGGGGGGGGGGGGGACACTTTCCTGCAGGTCCACTTTACAAAGAAAAAAAAAAAAAAAGTCTCACCTGTAATTCTTTCACCCATGAGCAGTGCCAGTAGGAAAGCCCCGCCCACTTGACAAAGAACTCTCTCTCTGGAATCCCTTCCATAGGCTTAGGCGGAGGCATGAGTGGATCAATCATAGTAGGAGGGGCTGGTGCAAATGAAGGCGGTTCTCTCCACCTCCAGTGCAGGATCCGTTGAACTTTGCCCTTTAATGGCGGACACTATTAATAAAAACAAAAAATATATTTTGCAATAAAACAAAGTGAATTTATTTACCAGAAAAGTCAAGGAGCATGCAGTGATTTGTGGCTCACCAACACGGGGATCGTTGGGGGGGGGGGGGGGGGGGGGAGGGTGCTGTAGATGCCAAAAACGGAAATGGGATTGACAAGGCGGTGCCCCTGGTAATATCTAAATACCACTAACCGTGTGCTACTACGATGATCGCTTGGGTCATTTAAACCCTGACTTTGGGCAACTAAAAAATGATCTCTTACAGTGGGGCTGAGCCTGCACTGCAATGCTTAATTGCCCATTATGGCCCCCTAGGGGAACAAAAAAAAGAAAAACAAAATAAATAAAAAAAGGTAGGATTATTTATCCAATCCTCCGCTCCTCCCCACAGCTAGACCTTGCAACTTCTGCTCTCCTACACTTCAGTGGTCTAGGGTCCTGGCGTTATCAAGACCAAAGCAGGGTCCCTAGCCCTGCACAGGACGTGATGACGCAAAAAGACAGTCCACTGCCAAAGCGTTTGGTGTCAATGGGAGGAATAGTGCCCCATCACTGGTGTCAGTGGGAGGAATAGTGCCCCATCATTGGTGTCAGTAGGAGGAATAGTGCTCCATCATTGGTGTCAGTAGGAGGAATAGTGCCAAAGCAAGACCAAAGCAGGGTCCCTAGCCCTGCACAGGACGTGATGACGCAAAAAGACAGTCCACTGCCAAAGCGTTTGGTGTCAGTGGGAGGAATAGTGCCCCATCATTGGTATCAGTGGGAGGAATAGTGCCCCATCATTGGTATCAGCGGGAGGAATAGTGCCCCATAATTGGTGTCAGTGGGAGGAATAGTGCCCCATCATTGGTGTCAGTGGGAGGAATAGTGCCCCATCATTGGTGTCAGTGGGAGGAATAGTGCCCCATCATTGGTGTCAGTAGGAGGAATAGTGCCCCATCATTGGTGTCAGTGGGAGGAATAGTGCCCCATCATTGGTGTCAGTGGGAGGAATAGTGCCCCATCATTGGTGTCAGTGGGAGGAATAGTGCCCCATCATTGGTGTCAGTGGGAGGAATAGTGCCCCATCATTGGTGTCAGTGGGAGGAATAGTGCCCCATCATTGGTGTCAGTAGGAGGAATAGTGCCCCATCATTGGTGTCAGTGGGAGGAATAGTGCCCCATCATTGGTGTCAGTAGGAGGAATAGTGCCAAAGCAAGACCAAAGCAGGGTCCCTAGCCCTGCACAGGACGTGATGACGCAAAAAGACAGTCCACTGCCAAAGCGTTTGGTGTCAGTGGGAGGAATAGTGCCCCATCATTGGTATCAGTGGGAGGAATAGTGCCCCATAATTGGTGTCAGTGGGAGGAATAGTGCCCCATCATTGGTGTCAGTGGGAGGAATAGTGCCCCATCATTGGTATCAGTGGGAGCAATAGTGCCCCATCATTGGTGTCAGTAGGAGGAATAGTGCCCCATCATTGGTGTCAGTAGGAGGAATAGTGCCCCATCATTGGTGTCAGTGGGAGGAATAGTGCCCCATCATTGGTGTCAGTGGGAGGAATAGTGCCCCATCATTGGTGTCAGTGGGAGGAATAGTGCCCCATCATTGGTGTCAGTAGGAGGAATAGTGCCCCATCATTGGTGTCAGTGGGAGGAATAGTGCCCCATCATTGGTGTCAGTAGGAGGAATAGTGCCCCATCATTGGTGTCAGTAGGAGGAATAGTGCCCCATCATTGGTGTCAGTAGGAGGAATAGTGCCCCATCATTGGTGTCAGTGGGAGGAATAGTGCCTCATCATTGGTATCAGTGGGAAGAATAGTGCCCCATCATCAGTGTCAGTGGGAGGAATAGTGCCCCATCATTGGTGTCAGTGGGAGGAATAGTGCCCCATCATTGGTGTCAGTGGGAGGAATAGTGCCCCATCATTGGTGTCAGTGGGAGGAATAGTGCCCCATCATTGGTGTCAGTGGGAGGAATAGTGCCCCATCATTGGTGTCAGTGGAAGGAATAGTGCCCCATCATTGGTGTCAGTGGAAGGAATAGTGCCCCATCATTGGTGTCAGTGGGAGGAATAGTGCCCCATCATTGGTGTCAGTAGGAGGAATAGTGCCCCATCATTGGTGTCAGTGGGAGGAATAGTGCCCCATCATTGGTGTCAGTAGGAGGAATAGTGCCCCATCATTGGTGTCAGTAGGAGGAATAGTGCCCCATCATTGGTGTCAGTAGGAGGAATAGTGCCCCATCATTGGTGTCAGTGGGAGGAATAGTGCCTCATCACTGGTATCAGTGGGAAGAATAGTGCCCCATCATCGGTGTCAGTGGGAGGAATAGTGCCCCATCATTGGTGTCAGTGGGAGGAATAGTGCCCCATCATTGGTGTCAGTGGGAGGAATAGTGCCCCATCATTGGTGTCAGTGGGAGGAATAGTGCCCCATCATTGGTGTCAGTGGGAGGAATAGTGCCCCATCATTGGTGTCAGTGGAAGGAATAGTGCCCCATCATTGGTGTCAGTGGGAGGAATAGCGCCTCATCATTGGTGTCAGTGGGAGGAATAGTGTCCCATCATTGGCATCGGTGGGAGGAATTCAATGTACTTTCTAACCCGGGCTTCAGATAAAACAACAGGTACCTGATCTGGGCTCATTTCTAACAGACTTCCAGGGGCCGAACAAGCACATGAAAGAACACGTAGAAAAGTGACCAGGTAGGTACATGCCTATGTCCTTACCGTGCAACGTGGGCACAACCATTCACCGTTTGGTATTTCAGGCAGAGGTGGGTTAAGACAGTGCAAATGGTAGGAGGAGGGGCAAGTGTCACAGCACAAGAGCTCCCCTCCGTCTTTACAGACACGACAAAACTCCATGTGGTCATCCTCCTCATCCTCTTCTTCAACTCCATCATCTTCATCCTCCTCTTCCTCCTTTGGCTCCCATTGGATGCCTTCTTTTTCCTACAAGACCGTTAAAATGTCACAGTATGCTTAACCACTCACTTACCTTGCGTTAAAATTTGCATTTCGTGATAGAAACTACAACAACCTCCTCATAAAGTATATATTTTCAAAAAGCAGAGACCCTGGAGAATAAAATGGCGATAGTTGTAGATAAAAAAAATCAAAAAAAAAATCTGGTTGAGTCAAGCAAATAGATACCAAATATGTCAAGCTTTAAAGTTGTACACGACCCCGTGGAATCACAAAAAAACTAAGATACCCAAAATTGTCAACTGGTGACACTCCGAGCACTTTGAGAGCCCAATCAAGGTGATCAATTGGGCGGCTCTAGAGCTGCTCAAATGACTTTGATCAGAAAGAACGCAGCATGCAGGTTGTGGTTGATGTGTTTTCTGGTGCGTTTTTAATTTTTTAACACTTTTTTTTTTTTGGAGAGTGTAGTAGCATCGAAGTATTGCAGGAACCTTCCCAGTGTCCAAAATTGCATGTTAGGGTTAAGGGCTAAGGTTAGGGTTAGTGGTAATCATTAGGGTTAGGGGCAGTCATTAGGGTTAGCTGTCTAACCATAACAATTACCGCTAACCCTAATTCTAACTAACCTTATCTCCAAGCCTAACCCCAATTCTAACCCTATTGCCAACCCTAACCCTAATTCTAACCCAATCTCTAACCCTAATGCTAACTCTAATCCTAATTATAATGCTAACCCCAATTCTATAACTAACCCCATCTGTATCCCCAAGCCTATCTCCAACCCTAACCCTAATTCTAACCCTATCTCTACCCCCAACCCTAATTCTAACCCTAACCTTAACCCTGCCTCCAACCCTAACCCTATCCCCAATTCTAACCTTATCTCCAACTCCAATTCTAACTCTAACCCTATCTTTATCTTCAACCCTAATTCTAACCCTAACCCCATCTCCAACTGTAACCTTAATTCTAACCCCATCTCCAACCCTAACATTAACTCTATCTCTAACTGTAACCCCAATTCTAACTCCAACCCTAATTATAACGATCTCTCAAACCACATCTGCAACCCTAAACCTAACCTTTAACCCTGACCTAAAATTTAACCCCAACTGGACACAAAGGTAGATAGATCCATAGGAAATCCTGTTGCCTATGTGTCCCTGCTCACCAAGGAATTTAGATGCCAGGGCATTTAGAAGGAAAAAAGAAAAAAAAAAAAATAGAAAAGAAAAACATCAGTTGTGCATTCAGGAGAGGAGTTTTTTGATAAAAAAAAAAAAAAAAAAAAAAAAAAACACTCAAAAGCACCAAAACGCACTTCGGCACATTCCCGTGGTAAAGTGGTGGTATAGTAGAAGTGGTGCAATAGAGTGGCATAGTAGAGGTGTAGTGGTGGTGTAGAAGAAGTGGCGTAGTGGTGGTGTGGAAGTAGCATAGTAGAGGTGTGTAGTGATGGTTTAGTAGAGGTGTAGAAGAAGTGGCGTAGTAGAGGTGTAGTGGTGGCATAGTAAAGGTTGTGTAGTAGAGATGTAGAAGAAGTGGTGTAGCAGAGGTGTAGTGGTGGTGTAGAAGAAGTGGCATAGCAGAGGTGAATAGAGGTGTGTAGTGGTGGTGTCGTAGAGGTGCAGTGGTGGCGTAGTAGAGGTGTGTAATACAGGTGTAGTGGTGGCATAGTACAGGTGTAGTGGTGGCATATTGGAGGTGTAGTAGAGGTGTGTAGTGGTGGTGTAATGGTTGTGTAGTAGAGATGTAGTGGTGGCATAGTACAGGTGTGGTGGTGGTGTAGAAGAAGTGGTGTAGTAGATGTGTGTATTGATGGTATAGTAGTAGTGTAGTGGTGGCGTAGAAGAAGTGGTGTAGTAGATGTGTGTATTGATGGTATAGTAGTAGTGTAGTGGTGGCGTAGTAGAAGTGGTGTAGTGCAGGTGTAGTGGTGGCATAGTAGAGGTGTAGTGGTGGTGTAGAAGAAGTGGTGTAGTAGAGGTTTGTAGTGGTGGCATAGTACCTGTGTAGTGGTGGTGGCGGCATAGTACCTGTGTAGTGGTGGTGGCGGCATAGTACCTATGTAGTGGTGGTGGCGGCATAGTACCTGTGTAGTGGTGGTGGCGGCATAGTACCTGTGTAGTGGTGGTGGCGGCATAGTACCTGTGTAGTGGTGGTGGCGGCATAGTACCTGTGTAGTGGTGGTGGCGGCATAGTACCTGTGTAGTGGTGGTGGCGGCATAGTACCTGTGTAGTGGTGGTGGCGGCATAGTACCTGTGTAGTGGTGGTGGCGGCGTAGTACCTGTGTAGTGGTGGTGGCGGCGTAGTACCTGTGTAGTGGTGGTGGCGGCGTAGTACCTGTGTAGTGGTGGTGGCGGCGTAGTACCTGTGTAGTGGTGGTGGCGTAGTACCTGTGTAGTGGTGGTGGCGTAGTTTACAAATCTTATGTGATCTGCTTTGATTGGTCACAGCGGTCACATGGAGTGGGCCGGTACAGTGATCTGTCATCGGCACAACGGGTGGCACATTGGCCCGGGTGGGAAGTAGTTAAATGACTTTGGGTCAACTTAGATTTCCCTGTTGGTATTAAAGTGACACTTGTAGTCAGATAAAATTATTCATTGTAAATATCAGATTTCATCAGCAAGCAGAACGGAAATGAGACATTTGCCTCTGGTAATACAAACCAGTTTCCCAGTCCAGGGTCATTACAGGAGATAGAGAAAATTTCCTTACACAGTGTGGGCAGCTCCACTTGCCCTCGGGGGCTTTCTCCAGTTCTGGATCCAGGCAGACAAGGTGATAGGCACGAGGACAAGTGTCACAAAGTATGATCTCCCCTCCTTGCTGGCAGACTTCGCAGTAATCCTGATGGTCCGTCTCATAGCCGTCTCCTTCTCCGACTTCAGCTACCCAAAGAAAACAGCGCATGTGTTACTTTAAACCCGAATCGGCCCCCACGCTGCAGAAAACACACGCTGTCTATAAGATTTGTCAGTAGAATAATGCAGAGAGGAAATCCTGCAGTTTGGCGAAAGAGACCTAAGACACAGCACCTGCGAGAGCGGATAATATCGGTCACAGTAAAATAGGTATATGGGGGGGGGGTTTAGAACCACTTTAACGTAGAATAATAATTTACTGTTTGGTGACCATGTGCTTTAGGAATGTTGGGAGGGGGGGGGGGGGGCATAAAGTGAGTCAACACATGCTCGGAGCTGAAGAAAGTGTTAAAGGATAAGTTCACCTTTGGATACACGTTAAAAATGAGTGGAACATGTTCCCAATGCTGCAGCTGCTCCCCGACCCCCCCCCCCACCCCCTCATGGCAGCAGTACAGGGAGAAGTTCCCCATACTAGATGTCAGTTTTTTAAATCAGCACCGCCCTACGGGGCTCCGCCCACACAGCCGCACTATTCATTCACACAGCTGTGCGTGTGAATGAACTGACAGCCCCGACATCCCTTTGTGGAGAGCCGTGGCGGTTCATCCATTCTTCCTATCAGTCTATCTGCTTGCCCATACAGGATGCATGAGCACACAGATACACTGACTGACCTGCAGGAGACCCGCATGAGACCAACAATTTGCCGATCGCTGGTGCAATGCTTTACAGGCCCCAAAAAAATAAAATAAATGCAAATTATTTTTTTTTTACCAAAATATTTGCATTTATTAGATAAAAAAAAAAAAAAAAAGTGAACTCATCATTTAAAAGAGATGTATGGGCTATTTTGTTATTTTTTTAGAATCAAAATGTGGATGGTGGATGCTGCATCTGTCCCCCACCACCTCTAACACTGAGAACTGAGCGATCAAACACCACCCATAGCTCGGTTCTGCTCTGCCCCCCTTCTCGCTCACTGGAGTGCTGGGTTGTTGAGGGAGTGGTAGCGGCCGACTCAGCCTCTCAGCAGCTCGCTTAGAGGCTGAGCCGGGTGCTGGTCCAAGCATTTGGGGCGGATCCCGACTCCACCGTTGCGATCTTGCCCGAGCCTGGACTGGCTCTGTGACGTCAGCAGACAGCAGACTTCAGCCTGCTGTCTGCTGAAAATGGGTCACAGCAGTGCAATGTGAACTGCACTCCTATGATCCATAGGAGGAGTACAGCCAAATGAGCTTTTATCATACTTCTTTATTGGAGAAATAAAAATGGCATATATGATGTAGTCTGTCACTAGCATTATTACAGCAGTTTATATTTTTTAGGGTCTCCTCTGTAACATAGTTTTGCTTTCTCTTGTAGATCCCCAATTGATTTTTTTAATAACCAACACTCCAAACACAGATCCAATGGGTCCAACACAACTCGCAACACACAGAAAACAAAGGCAGGATCACTCAGTCTAAGGTTGTATTGGTGCAGTGTATAAGATGGAGGCACTGACATAACGATCCACGTATTACAATTAACGTTATCTGGTCTAAGGCTGGTTTCACACAGGCACACATCTGTAGTCCACATCCGTCTGCTAAGCAGGGGATCTCCCCATTGAGTAGGCAGATGGCAGGTCTGTGTGCGCTCCACCATGGAGTGCAGACACGGACACAGCCCCGCTCTCCTCTATGGGGCAATTGGATGGAAACAAACCACATGTCCGATTCCATCCAACGGTCATCCGATCCAATCCACCATTTGTGGCAGACAGGATCAGATCGGATGGTGGCGGGTGTCAGCGGATCCACCGCTAAATAGAAGAGACTGGAGGGTCCCACCATGTCCGCCTGCAAAACGGACCGGCGGAACCGATTGGAAAGCCTGTGTGAAACCAGCCAAAGGATCCAAAAGGTGTGAGGTCTCCATTTCCTGGCTAATGACACTTTCTTACCTGAGGCGTAGAATGCCCTATGGGCAGGGGCGGACTGATAACTCATGGGGCCCCCGGGCAATAGGAGATTATGGGGCCCCCAGGTAATCAGAGATTATGGGACCACGCAGTATATACAGACATGTTTCTATTGGCTGAGAAGGTACTGGAGAGGTGGGGCAGCTATAATCTCTGGATTTTTAGAGCAAAAGGATGTCTGTAAGGGAAATTTCAGAGACGGATATAACAAAACCCACACATTTTTACATACTGTCCCTGGTTTACTGAGGCTGGCAACCCTGATGGGGCCCACTAGCAGCATGGGGCCCTCGGGCAGTGCCCGAGTGGCCCAATGGTCAGTCCGCTCCTGCCCATGGGTACTACCTTGTGTGAACCAATACACTTACATTTTTAAGAGTTGTTTAACAAAAAAAAAAAAAAAAAAAAAGACTTGCCTCGCTTTTTTTTCCTTCTTCGTTTTGCTCTTTTTCCCAGCCCAGACAGATCCGATCGGATGGAGGAACTGTTAATACTGGCACTATCAAAATCCGACTCATCCCTCTCATCTTCATCACTCTGGATATACAGCAATACAAAATAATAATGTAGTATGTGTATATAAAAATGTGTTTCCTTGTTAGAATCTTGATAACTTTCCTGGGCTAATAAAAATAAAAATAATAAAATCAATAAAAAAAATAAAAAAAAAAGTTCACTTATCAAAAAGGTATAGTATCTGTGTTGCTATAGGAGCCAATAAGATTTAAAATTACATTTTTAAAACAGACTAAACTAAAACAAAACAAAGTGTTGCGTCATTTGTTACAGGTGATAATGTTAAGTCATTGAGCTTTTATTTATTTTTAAATTTTTTTGGGATCACATGACCACTCAGTTCTCAGTCTGCTCTGATCGGAGCTGCTCCTCCATTAAATCACTTGAGTAGTGGTCTGGGGAGGGGGCGGGCACAACTAGGTCTGGCTTTCAGTCACTCGCCGAGAGGTGGAGCCATCAGTCAACAAAGCAGAAGGGTGGATCACAGCAATATTGTCAGGATGCTTCCAGAACCTGAAGCTGCTCTGCCCCATCAGTTCATAGCAGCCAGTAGCCCACTATCAGCTGACTCTGGATCACAGGAGAGCACAAGTGATTGTACTCCTGTGAGTACAGCCAAAAAAGTTTGTCCATACTTCTTTTACCCAGTTGCCTTCTGCGCTATAGCTGAAAGAAGACTACAGCACAGGTCTACTTTGCTGGGAGGGCGTCCTCCCGCGATCGTGCTGCGTGCGCACCCCCTGCGGCATGCGAGTGGCGCACTCTGTGATCGCTGCATCCTTAGGACATAGAAGCTCTTTACCACTTGATCAGTTGTGTCCAATCACAGCTGATCACGATGTAAACACAAGCCAGTTATCAGCATTCCTTTCCGCACGCTGACAGCATGAGGAGAGCGGATAACTGGCTTGTGTTAAAGTGACAGGTTTACCTGTAGGTACTGTGATTATCTCTTAAACTTGCACAGTTTCGAAAATATTCAGAGCACATGCAGCCGATGACATCATTGGCACTTGCGCTCTGAAGGTCTGGCTTATAGTGCCTCACCTTCAGAGCCCGTGCCAGAAACGGCGGCTCCCATGTGCATACATACGTGGGAGTGACGACATTGCAGCTCCAGCCAATCACATAGCTGGAGCTTGTGAACCCGGAAGACAGACATGTCAGCCCTCTCAGCAGGGACTTTACAGCGCAGGAGGGCTTTGTTCCAAGATGAGTATTTCATAATGTGCTAGTATGCGATGCGTCTCAAACGAATGCAATTAACAGAAGCCCAATGCCCAGCTACACAGGCCCTTATGCTGGGAACTGACTGATATCGGTCTATGGTTTCACTTACCGAAGATCCCTTTTTTCGCTTGCTCGCCATCCCTCCAAATTTAAACTTTAGAGTTGAAGTCTTCTTGCCTTTGCCCTTCTTTTTTGCATCTTTGGATTTAGATTTTTTTCTGACACCAGGGCCTGAAAAAACAAAAAAAAACAAAAAACAAAAAAAACACAAATATAAAAGTAATACCGTAATGACAACACCACCACCACAGATCTAAAAGGTTTATAAGTAAAGTACGATTTACAAAGTCTGGATCAAACGAAAAACAGCTACCAAAGTGAGCAGATATTCTCAGGAACTGGACTGCAATCTGATTGGCTGCTTTGGGGAACCACTATACCAGGGATATGCAATTAGCGGACCTCCAGCTGTTGCAAAACTACAAGTCCCATCATGCCTCTGGGTGTCATGCTTGTGGCTGTCAGAGTCTTGCTATGCCTCATGGTATTTGTAGGTCTGCAACAGTGGATATCCCTGCACTATAATTTTCACTGCTGTGGTTATTCTGCGAGTCCCATACACAAAAGGAATAAATTCTGATAAACCCGCCACTCCTTTGCACCTAAAATGGACATATGGGTATCGCACCATCCTGATAACACTCCCTAGCACAGTGGTCAATTTTCTTTATTATGAGGCCAAAAGTACGACCCTTAACATCACCATAGGGCTCTACATACAATTCAGTGAATATTTATTATCAGAGATAGCAGCCACACAACAGGATATAGTGACTGCAGATACAGGAGAAGGTCAGAGACTGCAGACACGATACAGGAGACGGTCAGAGACTGTAAACACGATACAGGAGACGGTCAGAGACTGTAAACACGATACAGGAGACGGTCAGAGACTGTAAACACGATACAGGAGACGGTCAGAGACTGTAAACACGATACAGGAGACGGTCAGAGACTGTAAACACGATACAGGAGACGGTCAGAGACTGTAAACACGATACAGGAGACGGTCAGAGACTGTAAACACGATACAGGAGACGGTCAGACTGTAAACACGATACAGGAGACGGTCAGAGACTGTAAACACGATACAGGAGACGGTCAGAGACTGTAAACACGATACAGGAGACGGTCAGAGACTGTAAACACGATACAGGAGACGGTCAGAGACTGTAAACACGATACAGGAGACGGTCAGAGACTGCAGACATGATGCAGGAGATGGTCAGAGACTGCAGACATGATGCAGGAGATGGTCAGAGACTGCAGACATGATACAGGAGACGGTCAGAGACTGCAGACATGGCACAAGAAATGGTCAGAGACTGCAGACATGATGCAGGAGATGGTCAGAGACTGCAGACATGATGCAGGAGATGGTCAGAGACTGCAGACATGATGCAGGAGATGGTCAGAGACTGCAGACATGATGCAGGAGATGGTCAGAGACTGCAGACATGATGCAGGAGATGGTCAGAGACTGCAGACATGATGCAGGAGATGGTCAGAGACTGCAGACATGATGCAGGAGATGGTCAGAGACTGCAGACATGATGCAGGAGATGGTCAGAGACTGCAGACATGATGCAGGAGATGGTCAGAGACTGCAGACATGATGCAGGAGATGGTCAGAGACTGCAGACATGATGCAGGAGATGGTCAGAGACTGCAGACATGATGCAGGAGATGGTCAGAGACTGCAGACTTGCTGTGGGAGACTGTGAACATGCTATAGTTGTTGTTGGGAGACTGGGGACATTCTTCAAGAGACAGTCCTAGACTGGAGACATATTACATGAGGCTGCTACAAATCACTACTATAATAGAGCAATAGGGAAACACAGATTGGTGTCTGAAGGAGCCCAGAGGTCCACACAAAAAGTACCAAAGAGCCACATGTGAGCCCCAGGCCATAGGTTGGACACCAGGACCCTAGCTCATATAAATAAAAAAGAAAAAAAAAAACACTTAAACAAATTTTTTGGGGAAAAAATACACTTTAAAGCTTAGTTCCATCCATATAAAAGTCAGCAGCTACAAAAAGTGTAGCTACTGACTTTTAATAATTGGACACTCATCTGTCCCACTGTCCAGCAATGTGGGCGAACGAAGCCCCCCGATCCTCTCCTCGGCACCGACATCGTGACTGTTGGCGCCCGGCTGTGGCTTCACAGCCGGGCACGCACTGCACAGGTGCAACCTGCACTGCGTGCTGTGATTGGCCGGGCAATCTTCTGGGATCTGTAACTTTTCCCAGAAGGCTGCACGGAGGGAGAGGTGAACTTCCTTCTGGGGCCGCGGGAGGAAGTGGGAGCTGGATGGCCCTAAAAAGAAGGCATCTGATCCCCCACAAAAAAAAATGACGACATGTCAAAAGTGGCATGTCAGGGGGTCATCGTCACTTAAAGCGCAAGTTCCATTTTTGGGTGGAACTCTGCTTTAATTAAAGCGGAGGTCCACCCTAAAGTGGACCTTCCGCTCATCGGAACCCTCCCCCCCTCCGGCGCCACAACTGGCACCTTTCAGGGGGGAGGGGGGTGCAGATACCTGTACAGTACAGGTATCTGCACCCACTTCCGGGATAGCTCTCTGCGGAAAGGGGCGTAGATTACGCCCCTTTCCGCAAGTGCCCGCCCCCTGCTGGGAAACACACAGATCCCAGAGGCAGCGGGGACCGTCCTTATTGCGCAGCGCGACTCGCGCATGTGCAGTAGGGAACCGGGAAATGAAGCCGAAAGGCTCCATTTCCTGATTCCCATACCCAAGATGGCGGCGGCAGCACCCGAGAGACGATCTAGAGATTGGCTTCGGGTGCCGACATCGCGGGCGCGCTGGACAGGTAAGTGTCACTATTTTAAAAGTCAGCAGCTGCAGTATTTGTAGCTGCTGGCTTTAAAAAAAAAAAAAAACAACGCGGAGTCCCGGCGGACTCCCGCTTTAATACACTTTTTAATTTAGGAAAAAACTCAAGACCTTCCTCTTTTAGCAGATGATCAAAGCTCGCCACAGCGCCTAGAGGCGATTCAGTTCGCATTGTGCGTTATACAAGTATTTCATTCATTCATTCAATACAAAAATGAAATAAAATTAGCTGAATTTTTTTTGCAAAATGTGAAAGATGATGTTATGCCGAGTAAATAGATACTTAACATGTCATGCTGCGAAACTGCACATACTTGTGGAATGGCAACAAACTACGTTACCTAAAAATCTGCTCTTGCTCAAACTATCGCAGCGATACCTTACATGTGTGATTTACATATATACGGGTGCTACTTAAATATGCGTTCGCTTCCGCGCGGGAGCGCAGAGGGATGGGGGCCTTTAAAAAATGTATGGTATATTACTTTATTTTTACACTGTCCCTTTTCCTATTACAATGAATGTAAACATCCCTTGTAGCAGACAGGTCCTCTTTATAAGAGATTTGGGGTCAAAAAGATCCCAAATCAATCATCTACCTTTAAAAGCAAAGGAAGAAAAATAAATAAAAAAGTGTAAAACAAAGACTTTAACCGCTTCAGCCCCGGAAGAATTTATCCCCTTCCTGACCAGAGCGCTTTTTGAGATTCGGCACTGCGTCGCTTTAACTGACAATTGTGCGGTTGTGCGACGTTCTAACGAAACCAAATTGATAGCTTTATTTTTGGGAAAAATAGGATTTCTTTTGGTGGTATTTGATCACCTCTGCGGTTTTTATTTTTTGTGCTATAAACAAAAAAAAGAGCGATAATTTTGAAAAAAAAAAAAAGCATTATTTTTTTACTTTTTGCTATAATAAATATCCCCCACAAATATATAAAAAATACATTTTTTTCCTCAGTTTAGGCGGATACGTATTCTTCTACATATTTTTTGAAAAATAAAATAAAAAATTGCAATAAGCATATATTGATTAGTTTGTACAAAAGTTATAGTGTCTACAAAATAGGGAATAGTTTTATGGCATGTTTATTTTTTTTATTAGTAATGATGGCGATCTGCGATTTTTATCGGGACTGCGACATTATGGCAGACACGTCGGAAAATTTTTACACATTTTTGGGACCATTGTCATTTTTACAGCAATCAGTGCAATAAAAATGCATTGATAACTGTAAAACAATGGCACTGGCAGTGAAGGGGTTAACACTAGGGGGTGATCAAGGGGTTAATGTGTTCCCTAGTGTGTGTTCTAACTGAAGGGGGAGGGGAGTGTGTAGGGGACATGACAGATCGCTGTTCATATTTAGTATGAACAGACAATCTGTCTCTTCTCCCCTCAGAGAACCGGAAACTGTGCGTTTACACACACAGATCCCGGTTCTCCATGTGGCCCGAGCGATCGCGTGAGCCTGGCGGTGATCATGACCGCCGGGCACTCGCCTCGGCTCCGTGGGCGAGCAGGGGCGAGTGCGTGCGCCCCCTATCGGCCACATAGGTTACCAACGTAACATGACAGCTATTCGCGCAGCCAAGCCATGTTGCCGCAGTAGAACTGCAGTGGCTGGTCAGCAATCGGTTAAATGCCAAAGTAACGATGTATACTGTGGGCAGTTGGCAAGTGGAGAAACTCTTCCCCCTCTGGGTGATCTCTGCATCTCTCCAGGGATTGTAACAAACTTTGTCGCAGATTTCTCCCTTTTGTTATTCTGAAGAAATAGCGGTTTGTTTCTCAGTGTCAATGTGCAAAGTCAATGTGAGTGGGAGTGACTTTATAATTATCAATCAGCTAATGCACTTGCAAGGCTCTAATGAGGAAAGTGGCAGGGTCTGCATTCCTTTGGACGTGATTTCCCTTGGGGGAGAATCTAAAAAAAAATAACAAAATGACATTTGTGTTGCAGGGGATCCCCAAAATCTGACTTGTATCTTAGTGCAGACTTCTGGGAAAAAATCAGTGAGCCAATGATACAAGCAGGAAATTACATTTCTGGGGGTGTTCCATATATGCCAACAGTATACAGAACACCTCCAGGTGGCCATATTGCATTTTACAGAAAATCACAGCGGCCAGATTGAAAAGGAAAGAGAATTTTTAAACATCATGCAATTACAATATCACTTATGTATTGATTATATATATATATATATATATTTTTATCTGCTTTGTTTACACCCCGGGGGTTCAGAGGGTAAAAAATTAAATAAAAAAATACTGGGGCTCAGAGCGGGAGATTGCCATGGGCCAGGTCAGCAGGACAGGTGTGTGTGTGGGGGGGGGGGGGGGGGTCCTGTGTAAGTTCACGTTAATGATTTCAACCTAAAAATATTTTTTGACCACCTTCCTGCTGCTTATTCTGTGCAACCATCACCACCACACCTCACCTTTTCCTTCCTTAGTCTTTGCCTTTCTTATGGGTGGAGGCTGAGGAGGCGGCTGAGGCTCAACAAGGAGGGGAGGAGCAACTGCCACAGTTTCAACAGCAGCCGCCACCGCCGCTGCAGCTGCCGCCGCCGAGCTGCCTTTCAGCGGGTTGTTGGAGCTGAACTCCCGCCATTTGGCACCAAGCACGGTCATCATCTTGGACATGGGGATCTTGGGATTCTTCTTGGCTATTAAAGGCCTAGAAAGTATAATAAGATAAAAGCGGTTTAATAACAATTAACATGACATCAAATAGGCCTAAATAGATGATAAAAACTTCTGTGGTTTAGTGACTGATGTGCTACAGGTGGAAGGATTCTGTATTCTAAATATTCAAAACTGTATAATATTGTAAACATATAGCATGAGGAGCTGTGTGCCCACAGCACGCTTCAATAGTTCTGTTATGAGAGGCACTACAGACAGAAAAACAAAAAAGCAATGAGGTCCCGCCCACCACGATGCAAAGCGTTAAACGCTCCTCAAATCTAGGGCACTGGTCTCCAAACAGCGGTTCTTTTATATGGCCCTTGGCCCCACTGACACCAACAGGGCACTACTCCTCCCCCTGATACCAACAACAGGGCACTACTCCTCCCCTGATACCAACAATGGGGCACTTTTACTCCCAATGACACCAATGATGGAGAATCACTCATCCCCAACACCAATGATGGGGCACTATTCCTTCCATTGACACCAATGATGGGGCACTATTCCTTCCATTGACACCAATGATGGGGCACTATTCCTCCCATTGACACCAATGATGGGGCACTATTCCTCCCATTGACACCAATGATGGGGCACTATTCCTCCCACTGATACCAACATTGGGACACTATTTCTCCCCCTAATACTTAAAAATGGGGCAACTGGCCCAAGGTTTACAGCATTTACTTTTAAAAAAAATCCTTTTCGTGATTGAGAAGTGTGAAGTTTACATTGTTTTGTTAGAAAATCAGCACACTCAATTGCTTTGAAAACCTTTTTCGGCACACTGTGCTCAAAAGGTTGCCTACCCCTGAATCGGATGGAAGCAGCAGGAAGTCTTGCCTATGCCAGGGGCGTGAATAGAGAGTAAGGTGCAGGACGAATTCCCTGTGCCAGGGGCATGGATGGAGAGGAAGGAGCAGGAAGACTTCCTTGTGCCAGGGGCATGAATGGAGAGGAAGGAGCAGGAAGACTTCCCTGTGCCAGGGGCATGAATGGAGAGGGAGGAGCAGGAAGACTTCCCTGTGCCAGGGGCATGAATGGAGAGGAAGGAGCAGGAAAGACTTCCCTGTGCCAGAGGCATGAATGGAGAGGAAGGAGCAGAAAGACTTCCCTGTGCCATGGGGCATGAATGGAGAAGAAGGAGCAGGAAAGACTTCCCTGTGCCAGAGGCATGAATAGAGAGGGAGGAGCAGGAAGACTTCCCTGTGCCAGGGGCATGAATGGAGAGGAAGGAAGGAGCAGGAAAGACTTCCCTGTGCCAGAGGCATGAATGGAGAGGGAGGAGCAGGAAGACTTCCCTGTGCCAGGGGCATGAATGGAGAGAAAAAACAGGAAGACTACCCTGTGCCAGGGGCATGAATGGAGAGGAAGGAGCAGGAAGACTTCCCTGTGCCAGAGGCATGAATGGAGAGGAAGGAGCAGGAAGACTTCCCTGTGCCAGGGGCATGAATGGAGAGGAAGCAGCAGGAAGACTTCCCTGTGCCAGGGATATGAATGGATAGGAAGGAACAGGAATAATACCTTATGCCAGGAGCATGACTGGAGAGGAAGGAGCACCCAGTGTCTGGAGTAATGCAACTCTTCATAGGAGAATACAATTGTTGAATTAAAATATAAAAACCTACAGATTGGGCCAACATGTTTCAGGAGAATTGCTTCCCCCTTCCTCGGGGCTGCAGGTACACACTAACAGAGATGGGTGGGCTCCACAGTGTTACCAGGATTTTTTATAATGTCAAACTGTCAGAGAATGCCTATCAGACTTTTGGCTTAAATAAATGTGCATACGTGTGGAATTTTTAGCAGAATAGTGACCAGGCACATGCATGCACCAGATGGGTTATTTAAGGATGCTTCTGCTCATGCTTAAGCGCTGACTGGTCTTTCAGCTGCTCCCTCCATCTGGCGTTCTTCCTGTGCACTTCCCTCGTTGCTGACCCGGCTTGTCCATGACCTGATCTTGGATCACGTTTCTGATTGGTTGCTTAATTACTGATTCCGGGTACTGTTCCTGACTTCAGCTCTGCTCATGATGGGGTACCTCGCTGCCCACCATGTTGATGACCCCTGGCTATTCTTGTGATCCCCTTCTACCTTAAATCCTGGCTGTCCTTCCTACTCCAGTGCTCACCTGGCTGTCCACTATACCTGCTCTGCACTTTGCTTGGAGTTCTGACTAGCCTCACGCTGTGAACGCTCCGGCACAAGAGGTGTGCCCCTTTAATCTCACCTGGTTTCCTGAGCACAGCTACTGTTCCTGTCCTGATGGTCCACCAGCTTCCCAGGATCTCCTATTCCAGATGCAAGTTCTCCTATCAACACCTACCGTCACTCGGGTCCCTCGGTAACCTCAGTTCCTCTCTCAGTGAGGCCAGGGCTGGAGATATAAGAGAGGCCAACCTCACCATATCAGTCTCCTATCATCATGACAGGAAGCTTGTTGTCTCTGCATCTCACCAGCCGGAATTCTGTCATTAAAATAAATTCTGGTACAACCCTGATGAAGAGGGAGGCACTTCCCCTGAAACGTGTTGGCTTGCTCTGTATATTTTTATATTTCCAATAAACTATTGTCTTTTTTTTTTCTTGTATTCTCCCATCAAGATTTACATTATTCCAGACACCGGGCGCTCCTTCCTCCCCATTCGAGTATTGATTCTGCTGAAGCAACAGCTCCATTGCACCAGTAAGGGAGCGGCCCAAGCCTTCAATGGAGGACCAGCACCACCCGTTTTAACCACTAATACCAGTAACCATTTAAATCAGTAATAGCATGGTCTCGTGCTGAAACTGTGCCAGGGGCTGTAATCGCAGGTCTGTACAGAGATCAGATAGCTACATATTGCCCAGCAGTTCTCATTAACTATGGGCCCTGCTGTGAATGTGATCCAGATAGGGGGGGGGACATGTCCACTCAGGGCAACCATCCCAACATATAATATGTTCTGATCTATAAATGCCCCCCTGACCCTCAGCCCAGCCCCAGCCCTATGTAAAATGCAGTTCATATACAGCTTAGAACAACTACCCCCATCCTTCCTCCATCTCTCACCTCAGAAACTGGCTGAAGGCCTTGTAGTTGGTCAGCGTGTGATAATCCTCTTCAGAGAAAGCATATTCCACATTGTCCAGGCCCCACTCCTCCATCAGCTGGGCTGAGGTCTTTGGCTCCTTAAAAAAATGAATTTATATTGCTAAAAAGAGTAGTTACACTTTTTTTTTTTTTTTTGAGGAAACAGAAAAAAAACCTCCCCCTCTGGGTGGTCTCTGTAAATTGCAGGGACTGTAACAAAATTAGTTGGAGAGTCCTAACTTTTGTTATTATGAAGAAATAGTAGTTTGTTTCTGTGTCCATGTCCACAGTGAATATTAATGTCCTTATGATTATCAATCAGCTGCTTCATCTGCAGGGTGCTAATGAGGAAAGTGGCATGGTCTGCATCCCTGTAGACTTCCCTTGGGGAGTATCTCACCAAAAATGAAATTTTTGTTGCAGGGGATGTCCAAGATCTGACTTGCATCTTAGTGCAGACTTCTGGGAAAATCATTGAACCAATCACACAAGCAGAAAATTAAATTTCTAGGGGGGGCGCTCTGTATACCATCTGTGTACAGAGCGCCTCCAGGTGCCCATATTGTATATTACAGCAGTTGCAGACTGGAAAGGAAAGGTTATTTTTGTTAACATTCAAATTATTATTATTTTTTTCAAAGAGAAGTTTGTTTCTTGGAGAACATCCTTATCTAGGTGGGTACCGCATCCTTCCGAAAATAAGAGCTCTAAGACTGAGAACAGAGCGATCAAAAGCAGCTGATCGCTCAGTTCTCCGTGAGCAGAGGACTGTCACTCACCACTGTCTGCTCTCGACCCCCCCCCCCCCCCCAGGCTGTAGAGGTGGGCAGGAGAGGCTGGCTCAGGCTCAGTGAGAGGCTGTGCCGGATGCTAGTCCAGGCTCCTGGGTGGATCTCAATCATAAGGTCGTGATCTTTCCCCAGCCTGGACCGGCTCTGTGACTTCAGCCTGTTGTAAGCTGAAAATGGGTCACAGGAGTACAAAATGAACTGCACCCCCGTGATTCACAGGAGAAGTACAGCAAGAGGAGCTTTGGCTGTATTTTTCCTTTAAGTTGCAATTTCAGTTCCCCCTAACTGCCCCCATCTCTTATTAAAATGTAATTTTCTTTTTTTTTTTTTTTTATAAAAAACCTGTTATACTTACCTGCTCTGATCCCAACACAAATGCCCCTCCCCCAAAAAAGTTAGCCCCTCCTAATACAAATCCTCTACCCCTCAAATTACACATCCACTCCCCCCCCCCCCCCCCCCACACACAAAACTTTCCCCTCCTAGCACTATTTACCCCCCAATAAAAAAAAATTCCCCTCTTAGCACTATTCCCCCCAAAAAACTTCCCTCCTAAAACTATCCCCCCACCCACATAAAATGTTCCCCTCCCAGCACTATCCCCCCCTCCCCAACAAAAATTTTCCCTCTCCTAAAACTATCCCCCCCCCCAAACAAAAATTTCCCCACCTAGCGCTATTCCACCCACAAAATAACAATTCCCCTCCTAGCACTATTACCCCCCACCCCCAACAAAGATTTTCCCTTATAAAACTATTGCCCCACCCGCACAAAATGTTCCCCTCCCGGCACTATCCCCTGAACCCCCCCCCCCCCCCCCGAACCAAAATGTCCCCTCCTAGCCCTATACTCCCCCCATACAAAAAAATTCCCCACCCAGCACAATTCTCCTACCCCCTTCATCATATCACCTCTTTTAGCACAAACTCCCAATTCCTCCATCCCAACACAACTCCTCTCCGAACATCCCCTCTCCCAACACAAATTACCCCACCACTCCTAGCAATTCTTATCCCCCCCCCCCCCAACCTCACATAAAACCCACAGTTCCCAGGGCAGCCTCCCCTCCTGCCCACCCCTTGTCCAGGCTCGGACCTTGCTGTAGTATGCTTCTTTGGCAAAAATAGTGTTAAAGCAGGTGGTGAGGGGGTGCCATAATACTTCCTCACCGCCTGTCAATCGCCTCTAAAAAGCAATCTGAATGCTGATCACTTTTCAGAAGAGCAGTGGGTTTGAACCCATGTCCAAACCTAGTCTAAGGAAGAAAAAAAATTAACAAAAAAAAACAAAAAAACAAAAAAAAAAACTCTGCTCATCTGTGATGTTAAATCCCGTGCTTTACACTTCACTTGATTCAGGATGAAGGGAGCGGAACGCGGAACCCCAACTCATTCCAATGAATAAATGAAAAAAAAGAAAAAGGCCCTGAAGAGGGAACCCCAGTGCAGAGAGCGCATGTCGTACCCCCCCCCCCACAATTACCTTTATACATCCTTCTTCATTATCCTCCTCTTCACCCTCTTTCTTTTTGCGCTTCGTTTTTTTCTCTTTCTTCTCCTTCAGCTTTTTCTTCTTTTTCTTGTTGGGAGCGTAGTCACTTCCTTCACTATCCGACTTTTCCAGCAACATTTCATCCTCATTGTCCGACAAGTCATCATCGCTGCCCTGCAACACAAACAAGAGTGACATGGGTTATCGCAAATGTAAACTGTCCAATCAGGGGTGAGAAAAAAAAATGAGATTTAGGGCTAACACAATTCACAGAGACTGCCTGCTGAAGTACAGAGGTGCTGAGAGGAGGAGCTTCAGGAGGCGGAGTCAGTACAGGAATCCCGGTGTCCTATTAGATTCTGTCCCCCATCACATAGTGTCCGCCGAGAAGCCGAACATCTCCGAAGAAGAACGGCGCCTGCGCACTGTGTCCAGGTTCATGCCCCACCATCCAAGTGGACATAGAGTCAGAATATAAAAGAGCCGAGCGAAGCGAGGCCGTGCCCGAAGAATGGCGAGCGAAGCATGGCCGCGAGGGGTCCTGTTACTATGAGCAACCCTATGTCCACTTGGATGGTGGGGCTTCAACCTGGACTCAGTGCACAGGTGCCGTTCATCTTCCGAGATGTTTGGCTTCTCCTTGTCCCCCGTACTGTGGAAGCGCTGCGCCTGCGCAGTACGGCCCGGACACTATCCGATAGGCGGACACTTTGTGTCAGAACACCAGCTTGTAGGCAGCAAGGTACCATGGGATATGTAGTCCTTAGGAATGGAGGAGACACTGCAAAGCATGCTGGAAATCCAGGAAGTTGTGAAAAAAAAAAAAAAAAGACAACCAGCGGTACTCACAAGTCACAACATGAAAGGAGATTTTTCAAATAAACTTATATTGGATTGTCAGATATCAACTATTGTTTGTATTAATATTACAAAGCTGAGGTTATAAAACAAAAAAAAGGATGCTGTGACTATGGAACTTTAAATGTTTTACAATAAATAACATCAACATTGTTACAAAATAAATGATTTATGGGATAGTTTTAAAATTTACCAGTCTATCATCTCCATTTTTTATCACTTTACCTTGTCATTTTATATCTATACCTCTCCATGAGTACTTCTATTTTGCCATTTATGTAGCGGCCATAAACCTGTTGCAGGGAGGCCTTGACTTTATGGGCTTACCGGTTACCTTCTCTTGGCCTGCTCCCCCACGTCTAGGGGTTCCCAGGTTTGATACCCAACAACTTGAACACTGACACAGATGAGGTCCTCTTTAAAAGGTTTATTTTGCAGTAGAACTTTCCCAAACACAGTCTCTTAGGGAACAGAGGGCACGGGGTGAAGAACTCAGGCACCTTGAACTGTAGGTCTAGCAAAGTCTCTATTTCCACCCAGAGAGTAGCCACTCGCAGCTGGGCACTTCAAGGCTGAACAGATCTCTAGCCAGGGATCATGGCAGTCAGCACGTTGACTCAAAACTTGAACAATCAACTGAAGGTGAATAGGAACCTTTTTCCTCCGTACCTGGAACGTTTTCTGTCTCCTCAATGGTACTGGAAAAGTGTGAATTTGTCAATGTCCTTCCCAACTCAGTAACCAGGCACTTCTCAGGATGCCACTTGCCGGCCCTCCTCCGAAGAGTCCTCCCCCGGTCACTTCCACAAGCTGTGGTGTCCCTCCAAGCCAAGAGCACACCCGGACACTTTGAATCCTCCCTAAGTTACTGCGTCTCGGACCAGCTGGTTCCGAGACTGGGGAACGGACTGATCTCTACCCCAGACCAAGCAGGTCTATCAGGGGCCACTGACAGGAACATGTTGCGGGGTATCAAACACCCCGTGACCGGGAACCCCTCATGGGGCTACCCCGGTCCTGAATTTAGACCACACGGGTCTCTAGAACAACTCCGGAACCCCGAACACAAGACCCACACCCCTTTAGGTACCCCCTCCCAGACTCCTCAGTGGGCCCCGGCACTCACTGATTGGCTCTGAGAAGGCCGATACCTAAACATCCAACCAGACCTGGTTCTAGCCTGTCACGTGCACCTCACCGTTCACATGACCAGGCAGAACTTCAAACATAGCCTGGCCAGACTAGTGTTAAGGCCTACCCACACAATTAACCCTCAGAACCTTTATTGTACTGAGGCCAAAAACTAAATTTGCATGCGTGTGACATTTGATCCCAAATGTCATCCACTACATTTATATATTGTGTGCAATCATCTAACCCTGATGGAGGGGGTGCTCCACGACCTCTGAAAACATAGTGGCTTGTTACAATGAATGTTTGTAAAATAAAATAGAAGTTTGGACTCTTAAACCAGTGGTCTCCAAACTGTGGCCCCACTGACACCAATGATGGGGCACTATTCCTCCCACTGACACCAATGATCAGGAACTATTCCTCCCACTGACACCAATGACCAGGAACTATTCCTCCCACTGACACCAATGACCAGGAACTATTCCTCCCACTGACACCAATGACCAGGAACTACTCCTCCCACTGACACCAATGACCAGGAACTACTCCTCCCACTGACATCAATGCTCAGGAACTATTCCTCCCACTGACACCAATGCTCAGGAACTATTCCTCCCACTGACACCAATGACCAGGAACTATTCCTCCCACTGACACCAATGACCAGGAACTATTCCTCCCACTGACACCAATGACCAGGAACTACTCCTCCCACTGACACCAATGACCAGGAACTACTCCTCCCACTGACATCAATGCTCAGGAACTATTCCTCCCACTGACACCAATGCTCAGGAACTATTCCTCCCACTGACACCAATGACCAGGAACTATTCCTCCCACTGACACCAATGACCAGGAACTATTCCTCCCACTGACACCAATGACCAGGAACTATTCCTCCCACTGACACCAATGACCAGGAACTACTCCTCCCACTGACATCAATGCTCAGGAACTATTCCTCCCACTGACACCAATGCTCAGGAACTATTCCTCCCACTGACACCAATGACCAGGAACTATTCCTCCCACTGACACCAATGACCAGGAACTACTCCTCCCACTGACACCAATGACCAGGAACTATTCCTCCCACTGACACCAATGACCAGGAACTATTCCTCCCACTGACACCAATGACCAGGAACTACTCCTCCCACTGACACCAATGACCAGGAACTATTCCTCCCACTGACATCAATGCTCAGGAACTATTCCTCCCACTGACACCAATGCTCAGGAACTATTCCTCCCACTGACACCAATGCTCAGGAACTATTCCTCCCACTGACACCAGTGATCAGGAACTATTCCTCCCACTGACACCAATGATCAGGAACTATTCCTCCCACTGACACCAGTGATCAGGAACTATTCCTCCCACTGACACCAGTGATCAGGAACTATTCCTCCCACTGACACCAATGCTCAGGAACTATTCCTCCCACTGACACCAATGCTCAGGAACTATTCCTCCCACTGACACCAATGCTCAGGAACTATTCCTCCCACTGACACCAATGCTCAGGAACTATTCCTCCCACTGACACCAGTGATCAGGAACTATTCCTCCCACTGACACCAGTGATCAGGAACTATTCCTCCCACTGACACCAGTGATCAGGAACTATTCCTCCCACTGACACCAGTGATCAGGAACTATTCCTCCCACTGACACCAATGATCAGGAACTATTCCTCCCACTGACACCAATGATCAGGAACTATTCCTCCCACTGACACCAATGATCAGGAACTATTCCTCCCACTGACACCAATGATCAGGAACTATTCCTCCCACTGACACCAATGATGGGGCATTTTCTAAGTCCACTGGCCACAGTCTGCCCTCCCTTAAGTCTGAAGGACAATAAACAGGTCCTTCATTTAGAAAAAGACTGGAGACCTCTGTACTAAACTGATGAGGAACTCCCAATTCATCATCTGGAATACCCATCGAGGCACTTCCCATAGGGCTCTTGTAACCAGAGTCATGGTATTCTAAATTCTGGACTTTACACCACACTATACTAACCACATTTCTGTTGGGATTCAGCACCACTCGCCTCTTTGGATATACAGTAAGTACTCGCTGGCTGTTTCAACTCCACCAATAACTTAAACAAAAACTCTTTTGGGCAGATGACCCTTTTATCACCTGCAGCTCTTCCTGGATAACATCAGAAGTTCCCTGATTGCTTTTCCTTGTTGCCAGACCTGCTTTTTAATCTGCAGATATGGAGGTTTAGGGTCATGTGTCCATTTAATAACAGTCCGCCTCTCTACTTTATTCTCCCCAGGAAAAGCTGTAAAAGTCCATCAGCAAATAATCTTTATTCGATACAGAGAGACACGAGTGTCTGCACAAGGTCAGGAGCAAGAATTACAAGTACGGAGCAAGTTATCTCATCAGAAAAACAGTCTGCTGGAGAGAAAATCCATCCACTTCTTCAAAGCCGAGCAACAATGAAAGTGTCAGCGCTCCGCGCAATATACCGATTCCATTTTTACAGCTACAGCAGAGCGGGCCGGATCCTCATAAAAAGGTTTATGGCGGCTGCTCTTCGGCTTCACAAAGCTGTAACTTGTCACCAGTGGCGGCTGGGGCTCAAATTTTTTATTTTTTTTGGGGGGGCGCAAACTGAAAAAATAAAAAAAAAAAACACAACAACCCATCAAGTGCAGCCACTGTGCCCCAAATACACCCACTATGCCCCAAATACACCCACTGTGCCCCATCAAGTGCAGCCACTGTGCCCCAAATACACCCACTATGACCCAAATACACCCACCGCGCCCCATCAAATGCAGCCACCTGTGCCGCGTCAAACGCACCCACCTGTGCCCCGTCAAACGCACCCACCTGTGCCCCGTCAAACGCACCCACCTGTGCCCCGTCAAACGCACCCACCTGTGCCCCGTCAAACGCACCCACCTGTGCCCCGTCAAACGCACCCACCTGTGCCCCGTCAAACGCACCCACCGTGCCCCGTCAAACGCAGCCACCGTGCCCCGTCAAACGCAGCCACCGTGCCCCGTCAAACGCAGCCACCGTGCCCCGTCAAACGCAGCCACCGTGCCCCGTCAAACGCAGCCACCGTGCCCCGTCAAACGCAGCCACCGTGCCCCGTCAAACGCAGCCACCGTGCCCCGTCAAACGCAGCCACCGTGCCCCGTCAAACGCAGCCACCGTGCCCCGTCAAACGCAGCCACCGTGCCCCGTCAAACGCAGCCACCGTGCCCCGTCAAACGCAGCCACCGTGCCCCGTCAAAAGCAGCCACCATGCCCCGTCAAATGCAGCCACCGTGCCCCGTCAAAAGCAGCCACCGTGCCCCGTCAAACGCAGCCACCGTGCCCCGTCAAACGCAGCCACCGTGCCCCGTCAAATGCAGCCACCGTGCCCCGTCAAATGCCGCCACTGTGACCCCTATCCACCGTCTGACCGGCACTTACCCCATCTTTGTGGCGGGTCAGCAGCGGCGAGCTGTGACCTCTGTGTGTCTCTTCTTGCTTGGTTTCCAATAGGCAGCGCCTGTCTATCAGATGCACACTACCTGATTGGCGGAGAGACTGTTCAGTGTTAAAAAAAAATAAAAAAGCGCAAATATTCATTTGCTTTTCTAACACACCTGGGTGGGCTTTGAGCACAATGATCTGCGCTCCGAGTCCACCTTTTATGAAGCCTATTGCTCTAGTCAATGTGCTAAAAAAAAAAAAAAAAAAACACCCCTGTCGCTGTAATTTACTGTAGGGGAGGGGACAGGACGGTGTGTGAGACGGCGGAGCGTTCTCAGCATAGGACAGGACACATCAGCGCAGCTTTCTATGATTTCTGGCTTTATATAGAGTGGTGCACTGTTGCACCCGTGAAATGTGAGTATCGTTATAAAAGGGAAAAGTGTTATCTTTTAATAAAATTGTGAAACGATATCACACACACTATTGAGTTTCCTCTGTTATGTTTTATATGGAGAAAAACGCACAACCAAGCAGCCAAGGAACTGAACGCAGATACTGAACCCAGAGGTGGTTTAAAAAGCGTGTTTTGACCAAGCTTACTTGTGAGGTCACACGATTGAAGGTGAACGCATACATCAAAGGGGAGCACAAGAGCGCACACCAGCGCCTCTTATATTATCTTCAATAAGAAGTTTATTTTATTGTTATGTTTTTTCTCAATAAGGGCTCATTAATGCATGAAATATTTTGCACAAGAGCACTTTAATGCACTATACTATTTCACACCTCCCAACATTTTGAGATGGGAATGAGGGACACCTACTGTCAAAACGTGTGTAGGCATAGGACACACCCCCTGCCACACCCCCTGCCACATCCCCTAAGCCCTTGTACACACGGTCGGAGATTCCAACAACCAAATCCGTCGGATTTTGTCCGAAACTGTTGCATACACACAGTCGGACAAAGTTGTCGGGAAAATCCGACGTGATGACGTTATTTCGTTACGACGGGACTAGGTTCAGGCTAGTAGCCAATAGCTTTTGTCTAGGAATTTGATCTGAGCATGTGTGGCACTTTGTCCGATCGGAATATGTCCGATCGGAGCATTGATTTTTGATGGAAAATTTTACCAACAAGTTGGAAAACTTGGTCTGTCGGATACTCCGACGGAAACAGTCCAATGGAGACCACACACAGTCGGAATATCCAACAAAACGGTCCGATCGGACACATTCTGTCGGAATCTCCGACCGTGTGTGCAAGGGCTTAGAGAATTAACTTTAAAAAAAAAAAAGTTAGTTAAATCCATAAGGACTTTTCTTTACCACTTCTATTCCTTTATATTGGCTTTTAAAATGTACAAATGCAGCAATTTAGAAATCGTATGAAAGGTTTAGCGCTGGGAAACACTTTTTGAAAGATAAAAAGTGCATTTTATATACAACTCTATGGATCATACCAAAATGAGGGACAAATGAGGGGGACAGAGGGACTTTTCTCCAAATTAGGGACAGTCCCTTGAAATCAGGGACAGTTGGGGGCTATGCTATTTGTGTATTATTTTAGCACTTTAATACTGTTTATTGAATTAATGTGGATGCACTTTATATAGTTTCATACGTTGTTACAAGATATAATCGCATAGGATTGCAACTTATTTACAGGTTGTTGATTATGCATTTAATGTGGATGCACTTTATATGGATTTTTTTTTTTTTTAACAGAAAATTTTATTAGACAAATCAGCATTACATTGCAAAGTACAGTAGATCCGATATTACACAGTTGTAGAAAGGAAAAAAAAGAAAACAAAAAAAAACAAAACCACCTTCATCCAGTAGCCATTCTTGAATCAATAATCCAGCAGTACAGATAACAGGAGCATCCATAACTCTATCATAAATGCAGGACATTCCCAGCGAAACTTTACAGCCATCATGCAGGTACCTGACATTTGCGCGAGCCCGCGGAAGGGGGGAGGGGGCAGGGAGGAAATGGTCGGGGGAGAGAGAGGACAGGGCGGTCAGCCGGGGGGGGGGGGGAATCACCACCGCGTCAGCTCAACTCAAAGTTAGGGGGAGGGGGAACCAAGATCAGCGGACGCATCTATCCAGGATGACACTTTATATGGATTTATGTATAGTTTTTCACATGTCATGAGATGTAATCGCATGGAATTGTAATACATTCACAGAACGTTTATACGTTAGACATAATACTAACACCAGTGCATGCAGTGGTCGCATGACAGTAATTGTATAGCGCAGCACTTTAATAGATTTACTGTAATTCAGGAGAGAGAGAGAGAGAGAGAGAGAGAGAAAGAGAGAGAGACAGAGAGAGAAAGAGAGAGAGAGAGACAGAGAGAGAAGAGATAGAGACACAGAGAGAGGAGAGAGAGAGAGAGAGAGAGAGAAGAGATAGAGACACAGAGAGAGAGAGAGAGAGAGAGAGAGAGAGAGAGAGAGAGAGAGAGAGAGAGAGAGAGACACAGAGAGAGGAGAGAGAGAGAGAAGAGATAGAGACACAGAGAGAGGAGAGAGAGAGAGAGAGAGAGAGAGAGAGAGAGAGAGAGACAGAGAGAGGAGAGAGAGAGAGAGAGAGAGAGAGAAGAGATAGAGACACAGAGAGAGGAGACACAGAGAGAGAGAGAGAGAGACAGAGACACAGAGAGAGAGAGAGAGAGAGAGACAGAGAGACAGAGAGAGAGAGAGACAGAGAGAGATGGGCAGAGAGAGAGAGACAGAGAGAGAGAGAGAGACACAGAGAGAGATGGGCAGAGTGTCAGGGCTGGCTTAGCTGCTCAGCTGTCGGATAATTGCCAGCTCTCATCTCTCTCCACAGTTAGGCTCCATGCACACTGGAGCTCATAAACTGCAGTTTATTGGAGTTTGGGCGTTTTGTTTTTTAAAGCCCAT
>NW_027507788.1:224022500-224072500 GCF_037356315.1 Lithobates pipiens
ATTTAAAAAGGAATATTTCACTTTTTTTTTTCTCACTTTAATCGTCATTAAAATCAGTGCTCCCGCCAAAACGGCCATTTTTAAAAACATTTTAGGCATTGACCCATGTCCCCTGGGGCAGGAGCCAGGTCCCCAAACCCTTTTTAGGACAGCATCTTGCATATTAGCCGTTAAAATTAGCACTTTTAATTTCGAACGTTCGAATCCCATAGACTTCAATGGGGTTCTAAAGTTCGTACGAATTTGGGGTCCGTTCGAAAGTTCTGGTGCGAACCGAACCGGGGGGTGTTCGGCTCATCCCTAGCTGCTACTGACACTGCTGTTACACCAGTATTAGATGGCTACTACACCACAACTACAACGTCACTACTACACAAGTACTACTTCGCTATTACACCGTTACTACAGGATATAGCAACCCCAAATCTAGGGTTGAGCAGGAGAGGAGTTGTATAGATATATAAAAAAAAATATATAAAAAAAAAAAATAAACAAAATAATTTTTTTCTTTTTTTCCCCCTTTTAAGGTTATTTTTTTTTCTAAAGCATGTATATAATCTTTATATTCTCACACATCTGTATTCCCTTTTCCATGAGAAAAATGTTCCAGTAATAAGTTTTGTACAAATTAACAAAAATAAACAAACAGTCACCCTCTGATAGAAGAAGCAGCCATGTATGAGAAGATCTGACGTACATTTTTTTTGCTCGCTCCGGGAATTCTTGGTTTGCTCGAGTTTTGTGTTTATTGTACAACTTAACTGCCCATATGTTTTACATTATTCATTTTTTTTTTTTTTTTTTTTTTTAGCATGCTCTTTCGGCAACGGGATTTTCCAAAATGCTACTATCAGCAAAAGTTTGTCATTCATCATGGAGTGCAAAATGCAATTCAATTGGTCATTTAAAAAAAAAATGATTATACTATTTGGAGGGAAACTTACAATAGTTTTGTATCGATTTTTTTTTTTTTTGAAATATTTTCTAATTCAGCATTTTGTTGGTGTTGAATACAAATATACAGAATACAAGTATGGTTATGAATATCAATACGAGAAAGCTTAGGGTGCCGCTCCAGGTCCCCATCCCAATAGACTTTGGTGGCTCGCACTATCAGGGTGGCGGCGTGAACAGAGCCCCGTCCCGGCTCAATGTGTGCACATAAAACGTAAGAAAAAAAAAAAATACAAAAAAATTAAATAAAAAATAAAATAAAAAAAGGGGGGGAATTCGAGACTTTAAATGAGGCAATTGTGACTAAAGGATGAGTCAATGTTGAAGTATAATTTATATTCACAAACACGATAGAATATATAGGACATACATATGACATGAACCTGACAGCCACACATGGTAAAAACATTTTTTTTTTTTTTTATCTTCATGCATTTTTTTTTTAGCTTCATGCATTCTATGCATGAAGATTAAAAAAAAAAAAATAAATAAACTATTATGTAGTAGCCCCTTCAGCCCCCCCTAATACTGACTCAAACCCGATCCTCCTCCAGTGATGTGCACGAGAGCCTTGGCTCTCCCTCCTCATTGGCCGAGACAGCCATTGGCTCCCGCTGCTGCCAATCACGGCCAGTGAGCCAATGACTCCCTCTCTTTCCTCATTGGCTCACTGGCTGTGATTGGCAGCAGCAGGAGCCAATGGCTGTCTCAGCCAATGAGGAGGGAGAGCGCTCGTGCACATCCTGCGACGGCTTTGTGCCTGAATGGACACTTTGGATTTCTGGCTCATGAACGAACCTGCTTGGGTGCCCCCATTGCAAGCCGCTCAGCAGGAGGGAGAGGCCAGGAGCACTAGCAGGACCTGAGAAGAGGAGGATCGGGGGCTGCTCTGTGCAAAACCATTACACAGAGCAGGCAAGTACGACATGTTTGTTATTTAATAAAAACAAAACAAAACAAAACAAGCCTTTAGGCCCCTTTCACACTTGTGCAACTTGTCCTGAGACTTGGTACTGCAAAGTCACATGACAAGTCGTACCCCATGATATCCAACGAGTACCGTGCATATCTGTGCAACTTCAAAGTAGCCCCTGCACTACTTTGATGCGACTTGAGGTCCACAGAACACAAGATTACACAGGCGTTGCCTCAAGTCACGCCAAAGTTGCGTCAAAGTCGCACAACTTTCAGGTTGCATAAGTGTGAAGGGGGTCTTAAAGTGGTTATAAAGGCAGAAGGTGCATTCTATGCATCAAGATAAAAAAAAAAAAAAAAAATGTAAAAAAAAAAAAAAAAAAAAAACCCTTGTGTGTGCAGCAGTCCTGCTAATACTTACCTGAGCCCCATCTCTGTCCACGAGTCTCTCGGCCACCCGGGACTTTCCTTCCCGATTGGTTGAGACACAGCATCAGTGCCATTGGCTCCCATTGGTGTCAAAGTCAGTTAGCCAAAATCAGGAGAGAGAGAGAGAGAGGGCGCGGAGGTTGAATTGCAGCTCCGTGTCTGAATGGATACTCAGAGCTGTAGCTCAGCTCGGGTGCCCCCCCCCCCCCCCCCATTAGCAAGCTGCTTGCTGTGGGGGGCACTCAACACGAGGGAGGGGCCAGGAGCACAGAGGAGGCACCCCAGAAGAGAAGGATCCGGGCTGCTCTGCATAAAACCATTAAACCATTAGAACACGTTTGTTATTTAACCACTTGCCGACCACTGCACGCCGATATACATCGGTAAAATGGCGTACCTGTACGTCCCTTTTAATTGGTGGGGCTTGTACAGCGTGACCGTGCCCATGGGAACGGCGGAATCAATGTCCACCGGTCTCCCGGAGATCGTGTCACGGAGCCGCAGAACGGGGAAGTGCCTATGTAAACAAGGCATTTCCTCATTCTGCCTTGTGTCATGACAGAGATCACTGTTCTCTGTGATCGGGAGCAGTGATCTCTGTCATTTAAGTTGAAGACCATCCCCCCACGGTTAGAATCACTCCCTAGGACACACTTAACCCCTTGATCGCTCTCTAATGTTTAACCCCCTTCCCTACCAGTGTCATTTACACAGTAATCAGTGCATTTTTATAGCACTGATCGCTGTATAAATGACAATGGTCCCAAAATACGACTGCGACGTGGGGGGACTATTCCCAGAAATGAAAAAAAAAAAAGAAAATGATTCTGTTTATGGACTGTAGATATTCACAGATAACTCCAGTTGACTATTTCCACAGCCACTGATCATACACCAGTGAATATCATGGTAACCCCTGTGCATTAGAGATGCACCAACATTTTTGGTGGCCAAAAATTGAGTTTTCAGTATTTTGCCGATCGAGAAAAAGCCACAAAAAAAAAAAAAAAAAAAAAAAAAACGCACTCTGAGATTTAGCCGTGATTTTACCACAATTTTTCTGCGTTTATGGTATTTTCAAGGCCCCTTTCACGCGTTAAGCCCGCTCGGACCCGCCTGTCCATTTTTTCAGGCGGGTCCGAGCGGGCCATCCATTGACTCTTATGGGCAGGCGGATGTCAATGGGGATGTGTCCGCCGACACCCGCCTGCCATCCAATCAAGACAGGCGCATGGCGATATGTTCAGCCATCCGTCTAGGCGGATCAGATGAGGTCAGATAAAAACATGCTGTCCGTTTTCCTCAAATCTCCCCAAAGAGATCAGCGGGGCTCTGACAGGCCCATCCCTGCTCCGTGAGCAGAGACCGACCTGTCATCTGCCGGCTCAGTGGAAATCAACACAGCGATCTCTCTTCTCCACCCCCCCCCCCCCCACACTGAGCTGGCGGACTCCGCTCCATGTGAAAGGAGCCTTATAGGTCACATGACTCAAAAACTATTGATGAGATCTTGCTGCGTTTTCAATGCATTTAAACAGGGAGGTGCGTTTTTTTTTTTGTTTGTTTTTTTAACTAACCAAAAATGCAGCAAGCAAGATTTTTAAAACCACAAATGGAAGCCCAACGGACCAGTCTGAAGACAAACATAGAATTTAAAGGGATGCATTTTTCTTGCACTAAAGGTACCAATAATGGCCGACAATAAATTCACATTTATGATATGAATTAAAAAAAGTTGAATACGATAATATATTATATATTATATATAATTTTTTAAAACTGTCCTTTTCAGTTTCGGTTTCATCCAAGTGCATCCGTGAATTTTCGGTACAAAATTTTGCATTCGGGGGAACCTCTACCGCGCATGCATTTATTCAGCACACATGCTTGGTTTGAAGTTCCAGGATTTTGCCTCAAGTTTCTGTCCTGCACATTCAGACCTACTAAATAAAAAGAAGTCCTGCAGAGGAGTGCAGTAATTTCAACCAACCAATCAGAAACGACCATTTACTAATGTAATTATGGCAGATGTTTCTTTTTTAGTGTACACATTATCAGAGTATTACGATTCGAGTTGCCGCTTAGAGGGAGGGTTTTTTTCTAATAGCGCAGTTTACCCCTATCTTTTTCTAAATTATGGCAGATTGCAGTGTGGATGCCGCCGATCACATGAAGGAAGGTGTCGGTTAAATAGAGACTTTTATTTCTCAACGTTATAGCACGTTTTATATTTTACAGGACTTTAACCTTCAAGTGAAAGGAAAAGGGAACCAATCACACTAATTATTCTGGCAGACACCGGGGACCGCAGAGACAAACAAATGGTGGCTGGGTGGCCGAGGGAAGACGTTGGCCGGTAAAGTAACGCTTTTCTCCTCATCAATTACACCAACAGATGGTTTTCTGCAAACTCATTTGCAGAGGCTGAGATATAGCAATGTGACGGGAGGGAGCCGTGGACCCATCCGGGGTGATTACAGTCCAAACACGTCCTGCCAACAAGAACTCCGTTTTCATGTTATACATAAACTGATCAGCCATGATCATCACCCACCTAATATCAAGAAGGTCCTCCTGACCCGCCAGGCATGGACTCCACTAAACCTCTGATGGTATCTGGCACCAAGCCGTCAGTAGCAGATTGTTTAAGTTCCATAAGTTGGGGGGGGGGGGGGGGTCAATGGATCAGACTTGTTTTTCCAGCACATCCCACAGATGCTCGATTGGCTGGAGATCTGGAGAATTTGGAGGCCATGTCACTCGGTCACTAAATACACCTGGCGAGCGAAGAATTAACTCAAAATCCTACCGAATGCATCAGGCGACAGTGTTACCGCCGCCAGCTAAAATAAACGCCAACCTGCTGGACTCCGCATATTGCAAAGGCGGTGTATTTAAGGGGTGAGCTGTGCTGCGTGGCCACGCCCTCTGAGGAAGATGTAATTACGAAACGCGTTAGTGCGCGGCTACGCAGCTCACCTGTCTGCCAGTCCCAGTCTGTGTCATCCCAGGTCTCATCGTGTTCAGCAACACCATGAAGCGGTGAGAATGACATGTACTGTGCAGTGAGGACCCAACATTGACATTGCTGTTTTCATCTGATGATCTTGTAAGCATAATTTTATTGGTTGCGGGTATGTTCGCAAATAAAACGGTGTTACGCTATGTGAATTCAATTTTCCATTTTTTTACAATATAACATTTGGTGAGCTGCCTTAAGAAATGATCATGAGATATACAAGAGCAGGATTCTCTCCCATACCATAAGGAGAGTCCAGGTTTAATCTTTTGCTGTCTTACGAAGGATTTGATCCCAGAATAGCAGTTTATTCAGGTGTTCCTGGAGATAATAAGGCTGATTTTTAGCTCATTTGTGGTAAGTGCATTACCAACGGGGACCATATATAATTATTATTTTTTTATACCCGCTATGCCTTTTATTAAATACCATGGACTGTCTACTTTCCAAAAAGGGGTAATTTGGGGGGGTATTTGTACTGTGCTGACGTTTTCTGGGCTCAAGTAAAAAGATCGGCCGTCAGTACATCAGGATTGACCTATAGTTTGTGGACTCTATAAACTTTTCTACAAAAATAATATACACTGATTCAGGTTATTTTCACCAAAGAAAAGTAGCAGAATACAGTTTGACCTACATTTCTGAAGAACTTATTTGTGAGAAAAATGGTATAACGAACCAAGAAAAAAGCAATTTGTATTCAATTGTATTTGTTTATTTAGCAAAAAATAAACAGGAGGTGATTAGCCACTTGCTTACTGGGCACTTAAACCCCCCCTCCTATCCAGACCAATTTTCAGCTTTCAGCGCTGTCGCACGTTGAATAACAATTGCGCGGTCATACAACACTGTACCCAAATAAAATTTTTACCATTTTTCCCCCCATAAATAGAGCTTTCTTTTGGTGGTATTTGATTACCTCTGCGGTTTTTATTTTTTGTTAACATTTTTTAGAAAGACTGAATTATATAAAAAAATATTATATATATATATATATATATATATATATATATATATATATATATATATATATATATATATATATATATATATATATATATATATATATATACAAAATTTATTTTTATTTTTTATATTTTGTTATAAAATTTTGCAAGCAGGTAATTTTTCTCCTTCATTGATGTACGCTGATGAGGCTGCACTGTTGAGGCATCAATGGGCTGCACTGGTGGGCACTGAGAAGTGGCAGTGATGGGCACTGATGGATTAAAACTGAAAGGCAGCATTGCTAGGTGGCACTGATGAGGTGCTGATTTGCCCCACTGGTGGGCATTAATAGGTGACACTTGTGGGCATTGATAGGTGGCACTCATAGGTGGCAGTGGTGGGCACTGTGGGCAATGGCAGG
Organism: Lithobates pipiens; assembly: GCF_037356315.1. Taxonomy (NCBI): domain Eukaryota; kingdom Metazoa; phylum Chordata; class Amphibia; order Anura; family Ranidae; genus Lithobates; species Lithobates pipiens. Next base: position 224,029,187 of record NW_027507788.1, read on the forward strand.
TGGCACAGAGGAGGAGGCAGATGGCCGTCATTGGCTGACAGCTGATCACGTGTTAAGGGGCCTGGACCGGCCCCTTACTCGGATCGGTGATCACCCGAGTCTCAGTGACCACAGTGCTCGCAAAGGGGAGGACGTCCTATGACTGTCTCCCAGAAATTCAGGTCTGCGCTGTGGCCATCATTTGGCTATGGCGCGGACCTCAAGTGGTTAAAGGGGTTGTCAAGTCAGAAGGTTTTTTTTTTTATCTTAATGAATTCTATGCATTAAGATAAAAAGCCTTCTGTGTGCAGCCCCTAATGCTTACCCGAGATCCCGGTCTGCCCAGAGATGTCCATGAGGGTTTCAGCCATCCGAGACTCCCCTTCTTGATTGGCTAAGACACAGCAGCAGCGTCACTGGCTGGCTGATTAGGAGAGAGAGTGAGCAGGGCCGGGGGGGTGCTCCGTGTCTGAATGGACACATGGAGCTGTGCCTCGGCTCAGGTGCCCCCATAGTAAGCTACTTGCTGTGGGGGCACTGGACAGGAGGGAGGGGCCAGGAGAGTCAAAGAGGGACCCGACAAGAGGAGGATCTAGGCTGCTCTGTGCAAATCTATTGCAACAGAGCAGGTAAGTATAAAATGTTTGTTATTTTTATAGGACAAAAAAAAATAAAATAAATAGACTTTACAACCACTTTAACCTCCCTGGCGGTTTTCCCCGAGTGTGGCTCGGGGTTAACTTTCAGTACCATTAGCAGTAACTCCCGAGCCACACTCGGGATTGAATTGCAAGATCCTGGTGCAGTATACTTACCTTGTCCCCAGGATCCCAGGATCCACTGTGTCTGCGGGCTCTGTCTTCCTTCTGATGGCCCTGCGTGCGTCTCGACACACGGGGGGCGGAGCCCGGCGGCAAATTAAAAAAATGGGAAATTCATAACATACATTACAGTGTAATCTTACAGATTACATTACTGTATGAAATCATTTCACATCCCCTTTTGTGTCCCTTTACGTCAAAAGTGGTTTTAGACCAGCTAGAAAAACCAGGGATAGTAAATTAGAACACTTGCAGAACTGAGCGATAGTGAATAGTGGGGATATTCATTTTATTATTATTTTTTATAGTTATTAGAATTTATGATTTTGTGTTTCAAACTTTATCATACCCGGGCTATCTACTAGACCCTGGTTTGGACAGATTTAAGTGTGTTATTGCTAAGAATTACAGGCCTACAATATAAAAAACGCCAAATTTTTAGGCAAAACAATTGTGCCGCTTTGAAACGCAAAAATCTGACATAATCATACCGCCAGGGAGGTTAAATACCACCAAAAGAAAGCTCCATGAACAAAATGATAAAAACGTCATATGTGTACAGTGTTATATGACCGCACACTTGTCATTCAAAATGTGACAGCACTGAAAGCTGAAAAATCGCCCGGGGGGCAGGAAGGGGGTGGAAGTGCCCGATATGGAAACAGGGGCGGATCCGGGGGGGGGCAACGGGGCAATTGCCCCCTCCGAGAATACCGCCAGCTGATGACAGCGCGGCCGGTTCCACGGGAGTAATCGTGGCCGGTTCCGCGGGTGCCAGCGCGGCCGGTTCCGCGGGTGCCAGCGCGGCCGGTTCCGCGGGTGCCAGCGCGGCTTGTTCTGCGGCCGGTTCCGCTGGTGATTGCGCTGAGTGAACGGGTGAGGGGGGGCAGCTGGGTGGCTTAGGAGGGCTGCTGGCCAATCAGGAAGCCAGCAGGCAGGGGAGCAGGGAGATGACATCTCTGACTGCCCTGCATCCCTCCAGTTCCGCCCTCACTGTGCGGGAAGCTGTGTGCAGCAGAGAGATTACATCATCTCTCTGCTGCCTATCTTCACTCTGGACTCAACAAAAGAACACCTTAGCAGAAAAGTGACACAGTAGGTGACAATCCGCAATGTGTGGCAGGCTACGTGGCAAGTGGCAATCCGCAATGTGTGGCAGACTACGTGGCAAGTGGCAATCCGCAATGTGTGGCAGGCTACGTGGCAAGTGACAATCCGCAATGTGTGCCAGGCGACATGGCAAGTGACAATCCGCAATGTCTGGCAGGCGACGTGGCAAGTGACAATCCGCATTGTCTGGCAGGCGACGTGGCAAGTGACAATCTGCAATGTGTGGCAGGCTACGTGGCAAGTGACAATCCGCAATGTGTGGCAGGCTACGTGGCAAGTCACAATCCACAATGTGTGGAAGGCGACGTGGCAAGTGACAATCCGCCATGTGTGGCAGACTACGTGGCAATCCACAATGTGTGGCAGGCTACGTGGCAATGGCAATCCGCAATGTGTGGCAGACTACGTGGCAAGTGGCAATCCGCAATGTGTGGCAGGCTACATGGCAATCCGCAATGTGTGGCAGGCTACGTGGCAAGTGACAATCCGCAATGTGTGGCAGGTGACGTGGCAAGTGACAATCCACAATGTGTGGCAGGCTACGTGGCAAGTGACAATCCGCAATGTGTGGCATGCTATGTGGCAATCCGCATCTGGTGGCAGGCGACGTGGCAAGTGACAATCTGCAATGTGTGGCAGGTGACGTGGCAAGTAACAATCCGCATTTGGTGGCAGGCGACATGGCAAGTGACAATCTGCAATGTGTGGCAGGTGACGTGGCAAGTAACAATCCGCATTTGGTGGCAGGCGACATGGCAAATGACACCCTCAGGGCTCCCACTGATTCTGCATTATGGCGAGTTGAACCATTTAATTTTATGTTACAATGTATTAATAGAAATAATGCGCTTCAATCATCCTGACACCATAACAACCATGGTGCCGTAATGATTGAAGCGCCAATACCAGCCATTTCCCATATAAATTGCCCCCAAAAAACATATTTTATAGCAGTGCCCCCTCCTGAGACTAGACTCTGGATCCGCCCCTGTATGGAAAAGGATTAATTAGTGACATCATAATGTTAATTGAACAGCTACAACCTTTGAAATTTGGCGTCAGCCCCGCCGGTTCTGAGCACAAAGTGCAGCCAACAGGTCCTCTTTGAAATAAAAAGTGGAATTCACACGGTGAGAGAGATCGCTGAAGAATTTACATTAAAAAATGTAAATAAAAGCCGTGTAATATATGGATATGAAATCCATTCCAACAGAGAATTTACATGAAGCTTCTCTGTGTTCCCGAATAATGAGATTCATTCTAATCTTTTCATTTAATGTATTCCATACAAGCCGGAGCCAGACGAGGAGAGGCATCAGAAATAATTATACAATGGAGTGCAAGGTGAGCTCTGACACACACACACACACACACACACAGACACCACCCGGGCCAATCCATAAATCAACAGAGCGTCCCAGAGTCTGCAATGCAGATAACGGGGGGGGGGGGATAAAAAAAAAAAAAATTATATTGTATGTATATTACTTTTTTTTCTGGGTAGCTGTTGAGGTTTACATATATACATTTTTTTTTTTGATTTTTTGCCCAGAGTTAAGCATTAAAAAGGTTATATATGTGTGTGTGTGTAAAATATATTTACACACACACACACATATTATATATATATATATATATACACACACATATATATATATATATATATATATATATATATAACCTTTTTAATGCTTAACTCTGGGCAAAAAAAAAAATCAAAAAAAAAATGTATATATACACACACACATATATTTATTACACACATACATATAAATACATACACATATATATTATTATTATTTTTTTTTTGTTAAAGCTCAACTCTTTAACAAATATACATATATATCTCTGAACACTGGGCAATAAATAATAATAAAAAATATAAAAATAAAATGTATATGTATACCTCAACAGCCACCCAGAACATGAATACACTTTGGGGGAGATTTACTAAAACTGGAGCACTCAGAACGTGGCGCAGCTCTGCTTCTAACTTCAAATTGCTTAATTAAAGTGGCTCTAAAACCTAAGGCTGGGTTCACACTTGTGCAAATTGGATGAGGGATGCTCCGAATCCAATTCGCATGACAGAAGATTGTGACTGGCTCTCAACGGAGCAGGTTCACATATCCCAGGGACGGCTGTGAAGCAGATTTGTACAGGTGTCCTGTGCTTTTTTGGCTCCGTTTCGCTTCCAAATTCAGGCAAAAATTTGAGGCTCCCAGCAGGTTGTCCGGAGCGTCCCTGATCTCTGTTGCAGGCACATCCCAGACCCCCTGCTGTGAGCCGCACTCACACTAACACCCCTTTCCACACTGGCACCGCTCCGTGCTAGCGGTAAAGCTAGTTTCAGTGGCAATTTACCGTAGTTTAAGCTGTTCTTTTCGGCCTCTAGTGGGGAGCTTATAACCCCCGCTAGTGGCCGGAGAAAGGGTTAAATGTGCCCAAAAAGCACCGCTGCCGAATCTCTTTGCAGGCACTTCGGCAGTGGTGCCCATTCCTTTCAATGGGAAGGAGTGGTGGAGTAGCGCTGTATTCACCGCTCCAAAGATTCTGCTTGCAGGACTTTATGTAACGTCCTACAAGCGCACCAATCCAGTGGGAAAGCGCTCAGGCTCTCACACTGGGGCTGCAGGGGATGCGTTTAGTTTCGCAACAGCTGAAGGTGTGTAGTTTGGAGATTCCTGCAGGTATAAAACCATCTGTTCTGTAGGAGCCCCCCTGCTTCCCCCCCATTCTTACCGGAAACCCAATCTGATCCAGCAACGTGCACAAGAGCAGCTACTCGTCACTGTCTCCCTCCTCATTGGGCAGATTGATAGCAGCCACAGCCTCTCGCTGCTGCCAATGAAATTCTGTGATGGGGGAGCTGGGGGGGCTCGGTGCCGAGTCACCCGATCTGGGTCAATAGAGGCAGACTGGGCGGCTCGGGAGTGAGCACGCATGGGTATCACTTTCCATGGGGGCAGTCGCCGAAGAGGATGGGCCTTGATCGCTGGCGGGGGACCACAGAAAAGGAAGAGTGGGGCCGCTCTGTGCAAAATATACATTATATACACACACACACACACACACACACACACACACACACCTCCCTTTCATGACTAAGCTCATTTATGGCATTTGTTGCTTACAAGTTAAAATCCGTATTGTTGCTAGAAAATTACTTAGCACCCCCAAATATATATATATTTTTAGCACTGTATTTGCACAGAAGTCTTTCAAACGCAATTTTAGGGGAAAAAAATAAATAAAAAAGACACTTAAGAATTAAAAAAAAATAAAAAAAAAAATACTAAAAACAGTCAAGTTAGCCCAATTTTTTTTGCATAATGTGAAAAATTATGTTAGGCCGAGTAAATAGATACCCAACATGTCATGCTTTGAAATTGCGCACACTTGTTGAATGGCGACAAACTACAGAACCTAAAAATCTCCATAGGCAATGCTTTTAAAAATTTAAAATTTGATTTGAACACCGTTTACATATGTGACTTATGTATGCGTTTTCTTTGCTGTGCGAGTTCGCGGCACGCTTTAAATTATTATTTATTTTCATTTTTTTTACCATGTCTCTTTAAAAATGCCTTTAACCACTTCAATACCGGGGGGCACTTAAACACCTTCCTGCCCAAACCAATTTTGAGCTTTCAGCGCTGTCGCACTTTGAATGACAATTGCGCGGTCATGATACATTGTACCCAAATTACATTTTTATCATTTTTTTTCCACAAATAGAGCTTTCTTTTGGTGGTATTTGATCACCTCTACGGTTTTTACTTTTTGCTAAACAAATAAAAAAATACCGGAAATTTTGAAAAAATATATGTTTTTTTTTTGTTTCAGTTTCAAAACTTTGTAAATAAGTAAGTTTTCTCCTTCACTGATGGGCACTGATGGGGCTACACTGACGGGCACTGATAAGGCGGCACTGATGGGCACCGATGAAGTGGCACTGATGGACACTGATATGTGGCACTGATAGGTGGCACTGATGGGCACTGATAGGCGGCACAGATGGGCATGGATAGGCGGCACAGATGGGCATGGATAGGCGGCACAGATGGGCATGGATAGGCGGCACAGATGGGCATGGATAGGCGGCACAGATGGGCATGGATAGGCGGCACAGATGGGCATGGATAAGTGGCACAGATGGGCATGGATAAGTGGCACAGATGGGCGGCACGGATTGGCACTGATAGGCGGCACTGATGGGCATGGATAGGCAGCACAGATGGGCATGGATAGGCGGCACTGATAGGTGGCACAAATTGGCACTGATAGGCGGCACAGATGGGCATGGATAGACGGCACAGATGGGCATGGATAGACGGCACAGATGGGCATGGATAGGCGGCACAGATGGGCAAGGATAGGCGGCACAGATGGGCAAGGATAGGCGGCACTGATAGGCAGCACGGATGGGCACTGATAGGCGGCATTGTATTATACTGTACTGATGGATGCCAATCAGTGCCAAACAATAATGCATACCAATCAGTAATGCCCATTGTGGGCACTGACTGGCATCCACTGTGGGCACTGATTGGCATCCATTGTGGGCACTGACTGGAATCCCTGGTGGTCTAGGGTTGCATACCTTGTGCTGGGCATCTCTGGTGGTGTCCCTGGTGGTCCAGTGTGGGCATCCTCGGGGGGCTGCGCTGATAATTGATCAGCACAGACCCCCCCCCCCCTGTCAGAGGAGCAGCCGATCGGCTCTCCTCTACAACACACCCTCTGAGGGAAAGGAGGAAAAAAAAAAAAAGAAGAGAAAACACAAAAAATTCCAAAAAATGCTTCTAAACTCAGCTGCCTAGAAAGGACTATAAACGCCCATGTGTACATAAGATAACAGAGGAGAGTTCAGGGGCAGCTAAAATAAAAAAAAGTTTACCAGCAGCAGTGTGCATAAAGCCTCAGTAGGAAGTGGGGGGAGGGGCAGGCCCTTGCTTTGAATGATTTCAGCACATCGGCTTTGCACAGGACATCACTAGTCTCTCGCACGGCTCTGTTGTGACTTTGTTCCACTCTTATTCCAGTCTCTTCCACGGGTCGGTGACTGGAGTGGATTTCCTGGTCATAACTTTGTCGACCAAGGATTTTCCACCGGGATTAGATAAGGAAATATATAAAAAGTGGTTCTCGACAGCCGCACTCCGAATATGCCTTTTATTCAAAAACTACAAAACAAAAATACATGCCACAGCAGAACAAAAGAGCTAACGCGTTTCACACTATATGTACTGCTTAATCATAGCCATTATTAACCGGTTCCCAACCAGCGCACACCAATGTACGTCGGCAGAATGGCACGGGCAGGCATATTGGCGTACAGGTATGTCCAATCTTTAATGCCGCCTTGCCATCGCGAGCACGCATGCCCGTCGGGACCCCCGTGAGTCTGGTCGTGGGTCCTGCGGACTCGATCCCCGTGGGCATACCCACGATCATCTCACGGGGCGGCTGAACGGAGAAATGCCGTTGTAAACAGCATTTTCCAGTTCTGCCTAGCAACTAGTGACGCTGATCTCTGCTCTATGTGATTGGAGTAGAGATCAGTGTTCACTAAATTAAAGCCCAGCCCCCCACAACCCAGCCCCTAACAGTTAGTAACGCACCCCTAGGAACACTTAACCCCTACACTGCCACCCACCGGTTAACCCCTTCACTGCCAGTGTCATTTACACAGGAATCACTGCATTTATATAGCACTGATTGCTGTATAAATGACAATGGTCCCAAAAATGTGTCAAAAATGTCCGATGTGTCCGCCATAATGTCGCAGTCACAATAAAAAAAATTAAAAATGAAAAAAAAAAAAAAAAAAATAGCCGATCGCCGCCATTACTAGTAAAAAAAAAAATTATTAATAAAAATGCCATAAAACGATCCCCTATTTTGTAAACGCTATAACTTTTGCGCAAACCAATCAATAATCGCTTATTGCGATTTTTTTTACCAAAAATATGTAGAAGAATACGTATCGGCCTAAACTGAGGGAAAAAAATGTTTTTTTTATATATTTTTGGGGGATATTTATTAAAACAAAAAGTAAAAAAAAAATGTGTTTTTTTTTCAAAATTGTCGCTCTATTTTTGTTTAAAGCGCAAAAAATAAAAACCGCAGGGGTGATCAAATACCACAAAAAGAAAGCTCTATTTGTGGGGAAAAAAAGGACGCCAATTTTGTTTGGGAGCAGCGTTGCACGACCGCGCAATTGTCAGTTAAAGCGACGCAGTGCCGAATCGCAAAAAGCGGTCTGGTCTTTGACCAGCAAAATGGTTCGGGGGCTGAAGTGGTTAAAGAGGAAGTAAACCCTGATGAGTTTACTTCCTCTTTGTCTCCCTGCAAAGGTAAAGCATAATGGACTACTATGCATCGCAGCCCATTATGTGTCACTTACCTGACACAGGAGCCAGCGATTTCACCGCTGTCCCCTGTAGTCCGGAGCATCCATCCTCTTCAGGGTATCACTGCTCCGGCTACTCACAGATGCATGCGCACAGGAGCCGCCACTAACGGCATTTCGCCGTTAGCAGCGGCATGCTGCTAACGGCGATAGTGCACCTGCGCCGTACACAGCTGTCACTGTCTTTTAGTAAATATCTCCCAAATCGTGTGGGATTAGGAGATATTTCTTGGACCTACAGGTAAGCCTTAATCTAGTCAAAGTGGTTTGTAAAACACTACATATAGTGTGAAACGCGTTAGCTCTTTTGTTCTGCTGTGGCATGTATTTTTGTTTGTAGTTTTTGAATAAAAGGCATATTCGGAGTGCGGCTGTCCAGAACCACTTTTTATCTATTTGCTATATGCATTTCCTGCACCTGTGGCTTCTTAATTGGTGAAGAGATTTACCTTTGGTTCGATCCTCCTGGAGCGGTGATACCTCCCTTCTCTTTCCTGATTTCTGGGATTAGATAAGAACTCTGGGTTGGCCCGTTTTGCCCCATTGTTGGTGTCAATGTGAAGAATAGTGTCTTGTATCAGTGGGAAGAAAAGTGCTCCAAGGGGCAAGTAAAAGGGGAGCAAAAGGGGCACGTCCAGCCCTTGGGCCGCAGTTTGGAGACCACGATCTAGTGTATGGCCACCATTAGGCTGCCAGATAATTAGGGTTTGTCAGAAAATGAAAAATTAGCACAAAGGTGCCGGATTACCACCAATAACTGGGGGGAATCTTAAAGTGTTCTCTCATTTTCATCAATGTTCTTTTTCAAATCTCAAAGTTTTTTCTTTGGTGCTTCAACCTATTATATGTAACTCATGAAATGTGCTTCACAAGACTGCTCTTTTACTCCTGTCTAGAGAATTGCAAATAGGACTAAGCAGTGACCTTAAATTTTAGGAAATTGTAGGTGGTTCTCAAATTTTGATCTCCGGTGTATATACAGAACGTAGATGTTTGACAGCATACCAAGAATCAACACAAGGTAGCATCCAAAACGGTTTAGTTTATTGCATTATGACAACACAAAAAGATGCAATGTTTCAGAATCACCCAGGACCCCTTCATCAGGCATGTGCTTGACAAAAGGGGGTCCTGGGTGAATCCAAAACGTTGCACCTTTTTGTGTTGTGATAATGCAATAAACTAAACCTTTTGGACACCACCTTGTCCTTGGTGTGCTGGCAAATATCGACGGTGTGACTTGAACCAGTATCCAGCTGATTGTTGCTGCAGCACTCAAACCTTTAGAGCTTAAACCAGGAAAGTGTGCGATGGGAATATGAAACATTACCAGTATATATACATACACACATTATATATATCCTGAAGAGCACACGCTGTGTTTTTGTCAATTTGGTTTTTCCTAGGACCATAGTTGGGTTTTGGGGTTAATTGCAGTGAATTATGGTCTTGGCACCAGTTGGGCTGGACTGTACTGTGTTCTGCCTGGCCATAGGTGTGGGTGTCACCTTTGGCAGGCATTGGAACGCAGTCTGGTTGGACGCATTGGGTGCCAGTCTCTCTCTCTGAGCCAGTCAGTGGGTGCTTTGTCTCGCTGTGTGTTCTGGGAGAGGGTTCTTAGAGTGCTGAGGTCATGTGATTTGAGGTTCCGGTCCAGAAGTATGTTCTGACTCCATGGTCCTGGTCCTCCTGACCAGCCCCCAGCGGCCCTCATGGCCTGAGGTGCGCATCAATCTGTTTCCGAGTCTCGGGGCTGGCTAGCCCGAGGCACAGTAACTGGAAGGAGGGTTCCAAGGTGGTTCATGCCGTCTCCGGTTTGAAGAGGCCCAACAACTGAAAACGCAACCAGGGGAGGACTCTTCAGAAGAGGGCCAAGCATGAGGCTGGCTGCTCGGTAGGAGCCTGGAAGCTGAGCTGGAAAGGACACCAAGTGAATCCGCATTCTTACGGTATCGCCGGACCGGCTGCAAGATACCGGTACCGTAAGAGAGTTCCTAATTTTATCCTTCAGTTACAACCAAGTCTGTGGGAGAGACTTTGTTTGAATTGACTGTCAGTTGCTGAATTCACTAAGGGGGGGGGGATTTGTCCGGTGGCTGTGATGTCCAGTTGCGAGTGGCTGTTCCCTGGATTGCCTGGAGAGACACGTTTCGGGTGTCGGCGGTCCCGGGAGTGCCTGGGCTTTACTGCCCATGCCCTCTATTCCCTACTGAGAGACCTTGTTCTATTCAACGTTTTGCAAATAAAAATTCCTAAAAAGGGATTCAAGTGTCGGTCTCTACAGTTTATTGGGCCATCAACCTTGGGAACCCCTAGACGAGAACAATGTGTAGAAGGGAACTGTAAGCCCAGAAAATCCAGCCGCTCCTTCGGGGGTCAGTGCTAGATTTTATTATATATATATATATATATATATATATATACACATACACACACACATATATATAAATTTATATTACACATACACACATCGCTCTGCTATTAGGTTACATAAGGCCCTCTCACTGACTTGGCAGCAGTCTTGCTTCTCCCCAGCCAGACACGGGCTCAGGTCACAGCGCTTCCCCCCCCCCCCCCAGCTTGGATCTCCACATTCCACTTTCACAAACTCCCATTGTCTGAGGCCCGGCAGAGGAACCGGCTAAAAATATACCAAAAAGGCAGACTCACTAGATAATTACCGGCCTGCGGCACACTTTGAATGACAATTGCGCAGTCGTGCAACACCGGGCCCAAATTAAATTTTTGAGACAGATGGAGAATGGTTTCGGTGGTATTTGATCACCATTGGGGTTTTTATTGCTAAACAAACGAAAAAATAAAAACATTTTGAAAAAAAAAAAAAAAAAAATAAGTTTCTCTTAGTTTCTGTTAAAATTCTTTGCAAATAAGTAATTTTTCTTCTTCACTGATGGGCACAGATGAGGCTGCACTGATGGGCACAGATGAGGCTGGACTGATGAGGCTGCAGGCTGTTTTGGTAAATCTAAAAAGAAATCAGACAAAAATGTATAGTGTGTAAGGGGGTCTTAGTGACACTTTTTGGGGACCAGTGACACTAATACAGTGATCAGTGCTATAAGAAAGAAAAACAAAAAAAAAAAAAAAAAAAAAAAGCGCACGGTCACTGTATAAATGACACTGGCAGGGAAGGAGTTAACATCAGGAGCGATCAAAGTGTGTTCCTAGGGAATGGTTTCTAAGGCTGGATTCACACCTGTGCAGTTTTGGTGGTTTTTGCATTTTGCACTACAGTCCATTTAACATGGTTTCCTATGGAACACGTTCTGTGGTGCAAATCTGCAAAATGCACAAAAAATGCCCTAGGTGTGAATCGTGTGTGTGCGTGTGTGCGTGTTTGCGCTGAATGGAGGAAGAGAGAGAGCTGTGTTCCTGATTAGCAAGACCACAAGATCTCTTCCCCTGTGACAGAACGATGGTCTGCTCCGTTTACATAGGCAGACCGCTGTTCTGGCCACCGGCGATCTTTGCTGGAGAGGCAGTGGTTATCGCGGCTGCCGGACCCGCTGACTGGCTCCCACTGTGTCCAATTGGTGGAAGCACACACAAGAGCCGAGAACAGAGATTACGTTCAGGTATGTGAATTTGAACTTAAAGCAGAGTTCCACCCAAAAAAAAATGGAACTTCCACTTTAAGCACTCCTCGCCCCCTTACATGCCACATCTTTTTTTTTTTTTTTTTTTTTTTTTTTTTTTTTTTTAGGAGGGGGGACTTCCTGTCCCACTTCCTCCTTCCGCCCAGGGACCGCCAAGGCGACTCCTCCTTTCGCCTTCGGCGGCCCCTCCCTCTAGGCGATCTCCTGGGACACGCGACAGGTCCCAGGAGATCGCCTATACATTCAGGGAGTGCAGCGCAACTTGCGCATGCGCCGTGCGTGCCTGGCTGTGAAGCCAAAAGCTGTCATGGCCGGGTGCCCAGAGTGGCAATGGAGGAGAGGAGCGACACCTCGATCGGCCGCATCGCTGGACCGTGGAACAGGTAAGTGTCTGTTTATTAAAAGTCAGCAACTACACTTTTTGCAGCTGCTGACTTTTAATAAGCCTGGAACTCCACTTTAAGAACCGCCCTGCCGCAGTTTACTGTATGTACATGGGGGCGGTCCTTAAGTGGTTAATAAACCCACCCATTGTGTGTTATTATATACTACAATCAGACATAACAATATGACCACCCATCTAATATCGAGTAGGTCCCCCCTTTCCTAACCCATTGAGGTATGGACTGCACTAGACCTCTAAAAAAAAAAAAAAAAAAAAAAAAAAAAGGTACACCGTGGTATCTGGCACCAAGCTGTCAGTAGCAGATCCTTTAAGTCCTGTAAGTTTTGGAGGGCGGGGCCTCCATGGATCGGACTTTTTTTTCCAGCACATCCCACAGCTCCATTGCATTGAGATCTGGAGAAGTTGGGGGCCAAGTCAACACCTCAAACTTGTTGTGGTGTTCTTCAAACCATTCTTGCAGTGTAGCAGGGAGAATTATCTTGCTGAAAGAGGCGGAATACCGTTTTCATGAAGGGGTGCACATGGTCACCAACGTTTATGTGTCCAGTAACATTCATATGAATGGCAGGAGCCGAGGTTTCCCCCATCAAAAGCATCACATTGCCTGTGCCTGCCCGTCTTCTTCCCATAATGCATCCTGGCGCCATCTCTTCCCCAGGTAAGTGACCCACCCGGCCATCCACGTGATGTAAAAGAAAACATCATTCATCAGACCAGGCCACCTGCTTCCATTGCTCTGTCGTCTAGTTCTGACACTGGCACCATCTTCAACTTCTGGGACTACATGTTCACATGCGGCCTCAAATATTCCACCCACTTTCAGATGACATTGTTACAAGATAAATGAAATGCTAGTCACTTTACCTGTCAGTGGTCATAAAGTTATGGCCGATTGGTGTGTATACAGGGGCGGACTGACAACTCATGGGGCCCCCCGGGCAATAGAAGATGATGGGGCCACACAGTATACACACACGCTGAAAAGGTACTGGAGAGGCGGGGCAGATATAATCTTGGGATTTAAAAAAAAAATGATTTTTACATACAATACTGTCCCTGGTTTTATTGAGGCTGGCAACCCTGATGGGGCCCCTTAGTGGCATGGGGCCCTCGGGCAGTGCCCGATTGGCCAAATGGTCAGTCTGCCCCTGTGTGTATATATTATGCGTGCTCGCTCTGTATACAAAATGTAGAAAAAAAATATAAAATATATATATATATATATATATATATATATATATATATATATATATATATATATATATATATATATATATATATATATATATATATATATATATATATATATATATATATATATATAAAAATTAAAATACACAGTCTATGTATATGAATGTTCCCTTCGTTCCCTTCCCCCGTCTGATACAAAAGTTTTCCCATCATGACTGTGGACTGGAGGAGGGCTCGGTCTGTCCTGTGTACTGGGAACGCTGTGTTTTGCCACAAGGGAAAAATTGTAAATGAGATACTGCATTGCAGTCAATGTATCCTTTACTGGAAAACATTGTACATCCATATATCAGACGGATGATATAGCAGAAGGGGCCGAGCCATCAATTATAATCACATTTATAGACACATCACTGGTAAACGATCGTTTAACTCACAAAGGTTGGCAAGTATAAAACACATCAAAAATATGAATGTAGCCAAAAAGGTAAAAGTTTAAAAAAAGGACCCGATGACCCCAAAGTACAGACTGGTCTGCATAGAAAAAAAAAAATATATTGATTGATATGCAACATATTAGGGAGATAAGAGAAATGTAAAAAAGGATGAGGATTTTATTTATTCTTCTCCGTCATCACATGAGGGAACCTTAGCGAGGGTTCCCAGCAATTAGCTGCGAGAGGCAGCCCCATTGAAAGCAATGGGAGGCTTACAGCTCCCGCAGCCAATTGTGGCCGCTCGCCTGCAATTGCTCATGGAGCAATTACCTGTAAGTGACCAGCCACTGACGCAGACTGAGTCCAGGGTTTGTTGGCTGACCATTTGGAATACTTACAGGATATATTGTTTGTAGTGACCTGGGACAGCCATTATATCTCCTGTGGCCAGCACTAGGGATGAGCCGAACACCCCCCGGTTCGGTTCGCACCAGAACTTGCGAACGACCCCCGCGTTCGGTACGAACGTTAGAACCCCATTGAAGTCTATGGGACTCGAACGTTCGAATTGGAAAGTGCTAATTTTAACGGCTAATATGCAAGATAGTGTGCTAAAAAGGGTTTGGCGATCTGCCTCCTGCCTCAGGGGACATGGGTCACTGCAAAAAAAAGTTTTAAAAACTACCGTTTTGGCGGGAGCACTGATTTTAATGACGATTAAAGTGAAAAAAAAAAAAGTGAAATATTCCTTTAAATATGGTGCCTGGGGGGTGTCTATAGTATGCCTGTGAAGTGCCATGTGTTTCCCGTGTTTAGAACAGTCCCTGCACAAAATGACATTAAACGGAAATAACACCATTTAAAACTGCTTGCGGTTTTAATGTTATATCTGGTTCCTGCAATATGGTTGAAAATCATTCAGAAAAATGGCATGGGTATCCCTCCCTGCCCATTACCAGCCTATTTGGGTCTTGTACGCATATTAAGGGGAACCCCGTACCCATATTAAAAAAAGGAAATGCGTGTGGCCCCCAGGCCCTATATACTCAGAACAGCAGTATACAGGCGGTGCAAACAAGACAGGGACTGTGTAGGTTTGTTGTGTTAAGTTGAATCTGTTTGTAATTTTCAACTGCTACATTTTTAAAGTGTAGCTCCAGTCAAAAAAACTATTTTTAAGCTTTTTGGAAAACATAGGGAAGGATTATCACCCCTGTATAATTTGTTTTGTCGTCCATCTTTTTTCATCTCACTTGCTGTTGTCTCCTTCCGTTTGCAAGTAGGAGATGTTTGTAAATTGGATGTTTGAAAGTAGGGGCCTGCCCTATATGCTCTGCAGAAATGGCGGAACAAGGTGTTGGTTTTGCAACAACATTGTAAGCCTTCAAAGTGACTCTTGGTGGCCGCTGGAGCGCCCTGCTGTGAACGATTATATCAAGAATTGTAATTACATGCCATTGTTGATCCGTGGTAGAAAAATTGACCTTTGGTGGTTGTGGTGCTGGTGCCACAACACTATAAGTCCTCACAGTTACTCTGGGTGGGCACAGGAAGGGGCCCTCCTGTGAAATATTATATCAAGAATTGTAATTACATGTCCCTGTTAAACAGGGGCAGAAAAATTGGGCCTCAGGCACTGGTGCCATCACACTGCAACCTCTGCCATACACTCTAGTTTTTTTGCAGGAATTAGCCCTGCTGCAAAGCATTGCATCAAAAATTGTACTTAAACGCCCCTGTTGAACAGGGGCAGAAAAATTGGGCCTCAGGCACTGGTGCCATCACACTGCAACCTCTGCCATACACTCTAGTTTTTTTGCAGGAATTAGCCCTGCTGCAAAGCATTGCATCAAAAATTGTACTTAAACGCCCCTGTTAAACAGGGGCAGAAAAATTGGGCTGCTGGCATCACCCAGAACCAAAAATGTTCTTCCAACATATCAGCGGAGGAGGAAGAGGATAGACAATCAACATAACAGGACAGTCACTCAGCATCAGCATAGGCAGTCTTGAAGGGATGTGGTATTTCAAAAAAAATTATTCGGTTACATCAGCTTCAGGTGCTTGGTAGCTGTGGGTGATCCAAGACTGATTCATCTTGATGAAGGTCAGTCGATCAACTGATTCGGTGGACAGGCGCACCCTGTGATCGGTAACGAAGCCACCAGCAGCACTGAAGGTGCGTTCCGAAAGAACGCTGGATGCAGGACAGGCCAGTAGCTCAATTGCATACTGTGCAAGCTCTGGCCAGTGATCCATCCTCAAGACCCAGTAAGCCAGAGGATTTTCAGTGGGAAAGGTGTCCAAGTCTGACCTTGCCCCTAGGTATTCCTGCACCATGTAAATTAGACGCTGGCGATGGGTGCTGGAACCAATCATACCTTGGGGCTGCGGACTAAAAAATTGTCTGAACGCATCAGTCAGACGGCCACCTTCTCCACCGCTCCTTCTGACTGATGCCTCAGCAACACGTTGTCCAGGACCAGGAGTTTGTGATCTCCCAGTCTCTGGGAACGCGTTGCACAGAGCTTTCTGCAAGGCCTCCCGGAGATGTCTCATCCTCTGCTCCCTCTGCGATGGCAAGATAAGGTCGGCAACCTTACCCTTGTACCGTGGATCAAGGAGAGTGGCCAGCCAGTAATGGTCCCTCTCCTTGATCCGAAGAATACGAGGATCCTTCCGCAGGCTTTGCAGGATCAGGGAGGCCATGCAGCGTAGGTTAGCTGAGGCATTCGGTCCGGAGTCCTCTGGGTCACTAAGGACAACATGATCCGCAGCTACCTCCTCCCAGCCACGTACAAGTCCACGTGTTTCTTGGGACTGTAAATCATCCCTATAAGACTGCTGCTGCTGATGCTGAGTGCCAGCCTCCACCTCCATGCTGACACAATCATCCTCCTCCTCCTCTTCCTCCTCCTCACCCTCTTCCTGTGTGATGGGTGGCACAGCAGGAACACTGTCTGGATAAAGGGGGCCTTGAGAGGCAAGGAAGTCCTCCTCTTCCTGCCTCTGTTCTGCCTCAAGTGCCCTGTCCATTATTCCACGCAGCGTATGCTCCAAGAGGTGGACAAGAGGTATAGTGTCACTGATGCATGCACTGTCACTGCTCACCATCCTTGTGGCCTCCTCAAACGGTGACAGGACAGTGCATGCATCCCTGATCATGCCCCACTGGCGTGGTGAGAAAAAACCAAGCTCTCCTGACCCTGTCCTGGTGCCGTAGTCGCACAGGTACTCATTGATGGCCCTCTGCTGCGTGTGCAGCCGCTGCAGCATGGCCAATGTTGAGTTCCATCTGGTGGGCATGTCACATATAAGGCGGTTCTTGGGCAGGTTCAACTCCTTTTGGAGCTCAGCCAGCCGAGCACAGGCATTAAATGATCGGCGGAAATGCACACAGACTCTCCTGGCCTGTTTCAGGACATCCTGTAAGCCAGGGTACCTGCCCAAGAACCGCTGCACCACCAGGTTAAGGACGTGAGCTACACAGGGCACATGGGTCAGTTGTCCCTGTCGGAGGGCGGAGAGGAGGTTGGTGCCATTGTCGCAAACCACCATTCCTGGCTTAAGCTGGCGTGGCGTCAACCACCTCTCGGCCTGCCCCTGCAGAGCTGATAAAACATCCGCCCCAGTGTGGCTCCTGTCCCCCAAACAAACCAGCGCAAGCACGGCATGGCATCGTTTTGCCTGCGTACTTGCGTAGCCCCTGCAACGCCTACGGAGCACCGCTGGTTCTGAGGACAGAGCACTGGAAGAGGCTGTGGAGGAAGAAGAAGAGGAGGGGGTGGAGGAGAGAGGTGTGTCACAACCAATAGTAGCATTTTGGAGGCGTGGTGGCGGAACAACCTCCAATACTACTGCACCTTGTCCTGCATCCTTCCCAGCAGCCAGAAGAGTGACCCAATGGGCCGTGAAAGACAGGTAACGTCCCTGTCCATGCCTGCTGGACCATGAGTCAGCGGTAATATGCACCTTACCGCTGACCGCCCTGTCCAGCGAGGCAAGGACATTGCCTTCCACATGCCGGTAGAGAGCCGGAATTGCCTTCCGTGAGAAAAAGTGGCGTTTGGGGACCTGCCACTGAGGAACCGCACATTGTACAAACTCACGGAAGGGGGCCGAATCTACCAACTGAAAAGGCAGCAGTTGAAGTGCTAGCAATTTAGCCAAGCTAGCATTCAACCGCTGGGCATGTGGATGGCTGGGAGTAAATTTCTTCCGCCGGTCCAGCAGCTGGGGCAGGGACATTTGTCTGCTATAATCGGACGTGGATGTACCACTAGCAGAGTTCCCGGAAGCACTTGGCTGTGACACACCTAATTCTACACCTTCATTCCTCTCAGAGCAGGTTTCAGAGAGGACTGAAGGTCTAGTGGGGTTGGAGATGCCAGCTGATGAGGAGCAAGAAGAGGTCCGCTTTGTTCTTTGGTGTGGGTCTTTGAGGTATGCTTGCCAACGAGCTGCATGGCAGGTCAACATATGTCTGGTCAAGCATGTGGTGCCCAAGCGGCTGATGTTTTGGCCACGTGAGATACGCTTGAGACATATGTTGCAAATAGCAGCGGTGCGATCTGATGCACTCGTCTCAAAAAAGGCCCACACCAAAGAACTTTTAGAATAACGCGCAGAGGAAGCGCTCTGCGCAGGCGGAGCTCTGCGGTGTGATTCAGTCGGTGTGCTGCCCCTAAGCTGGCCCCCGGAGGGCATCCTGCCTCGTTGGACATGTGCCTCCTCCTCCTCCTCCTCCTCCTCCTCCCTCCTTCCAGGCACCCACGTGGAGTCAGTGCCCTCATCATCCCCTCCCTCTTCATCGCTGTAGCAAACCTGGCAGTATGCTGCAGCTTGTGGAACATTACTGCCAGATTGCTGTCCTTCTTGAGCATCCCCTCTCTCTGTGCTCACGCTACTGCCTTCCTCTAGCTGAGTGTCATCATCAGAGCCCACCAAACACTGGGCATCCTCCTGGAGCATGTACCCAACACTGTGCTCAAAGAGTTCAGGAGACTCCTCAGGAGGACGTGGTGGGTCTAGGGAAGGAGTCACTGATGATGACATTGAGAGGAGGGACGACGATGTGTTGGCAGCTGCTTTTCTACTACCCTGAGACTGGGTGAGAGAGGATGAGGAGGATGAAGAGGGCTTGGTCATCCACTCTACCAAGTCGTTGGCATGTTGCGGTTCAACATGTCCAGCTGCAGAAAAGAAGAAGGACAAGCATGTCCCATGGCCACGTGCTGATGACAATGCACCGCGTCCCCGACCAGCACTGTTGTCTCTAGACACAGAGCCTGCTTGCCCTCTTTTATCGGCTCGCGCCTGTCTGCCTCTCCTTGCTGGCCTTCCAGACATGGTAATGGCCTGAAGGGAGTTGGGTAAAACAGTAGTTGGGTAGTTTATATTGTGCTGGAGGCACACAACACCCACTAACTCCTGCAGATGCCTTTTTTATAGAACAGCAGAGTTAAAGGGGTATATACAGATGTATACTGTGCTGTGCTGGAGGCACACACAACTTCCAATAACTCCAGCAGATGCCAATCGGGCCCAAATACAGAACAGCTATGTAGGTGGATAATAGCGGTATGTACTGGGTACAGAGCAGGCACACAGCACGCACTATCTCCTGAGTGACACTGCTGACTGCAAGCTCTATTGTTAAAGATGGACCACTAGCTATATAGGTGAGGTGAATATCACGGTGTATACTGCGGTCAGGGCACGCAGACAATAACAAGAAAACAGCAGAGTTAAAGGGGTATATACAGATGTATACTGTGCTGTGCTGGAGGCACAGACAACTTCCAATAACTCCAGCAAATGCCAATCGGGCCCAAATACAGAACAGCTATGTAGGTGGATAATAGCGGTATGTACTGGGTACAGAGCAGGCACACAGCACGCACTATCTCCTGAGTGACACTGCTGACTGCAAGCTCTATTGTTAAAGATGGACCACTAGCTATATAGGTGAGGTGAATATCACGGTGTATACTGCGGTCAGGGCACGCAGACAATAACAAGAAAACAGCAGAGTTAAAGGGGTATATACAGATGTATACTGTGCTGTGCTGGAGGCACAGACAACTTCCAATAACTCCAGCAAATGCCAATCGGGCTCAAATAGAGAACAGCTATGTAGGTGTATATAGTGGTATGTACTGGGTACAGAGCACGCAGACAGCACGCACTAACACTACTGACTGCAAGCTCTATTATTAAAGCTAGATCACTAGCTATATAGGTGAGGTGAATATAGTGGTGTATACTGCGGTCAGGGCACAGACAGTAACCACTACACAAGAGCAAAATAGTAAATCAGCCAAAAACGATTGGTGTGTAACTGTGTTGAAGGTACACAGAACACCCACTGCTTCAGATGCTAACAAACACTACACGAGGCCGCCTGAAAGGCAGCTTTATATAGTGTGGGGCGTGCACTACACAGTCTGAGCTATGATTGGCCACAGGCA
This sequence comes from Lithobates pipiens, assembly GCF_037356315.1. NCBI lineage: Eukaryota > Metazoa > Chordata > Amphibia > Anura > Ranidae > Lithobates > Lithobates pipiens. The sequence continues at coordinate 224,049,633 of NW_027507788.1, forward strand.
GGATGCCTGTGGCCAACCATTGCTCTTCCCGCCACTGGCGCTGCGATTGGCCAAGCATGCGGGGTCACAGTGCATGCTTGGCCAATCGTGAGACAGCAATGCATTGCGCCATCGCAGTGCATTGTGGGCCACACGAATTTTGCCGCGAACGGCCCAAACGTTCGGAATTCGGCGAACGCACGAACGACCGATGTTCGAGTCGAACATGCGTTCGACTCGAACACGAAGCTCATCCCTAGCCAGCACATGAGTCCCGCATCCATCTGCTACGTCTCCTCCTCTCTGCCTGTACATTGAAATTATTTCAACGTTGATCACTGGACCTCACCTCTAACATAAACTTCTGTTTCGATGATTTATACACATTTATATTAGTACAAAGCGGTAAGGAGCCCCCCCATCAATCTTTAATATGAACCGTTACAAAGTTTCAATGTATACTTGATGCTTGGCATATTGGATTGTGTAATATCTCTCTCTCTCTCCATCTCAATTTGTATGATGTGATCACACCGACTGTAAGCTATGCATGCATTATGACGACTATTTTGATTTATTTATGTAGGTGTGATATTTAATATCTCCTGAGGAAGCCAAAGTTATTGGTGAAACATGTCGGAAATATCACCCCAGTAAACACCATCTACTATCAATCATGTTTTTTATCCTCCAGAATCTTGTGATTGAGTAAATTTAACATTTATTGGTGTTCTTGCATACTCTTTTACCATGTATATAGGGGGTGGGTCAAAGAGCTTTCCCCGACCTGTTCATTTCCCGACTTGTTCATTTCCCGACTTAGTTGGGGTAGGCGGAACACTTTGGTGGGGGTGGGTCAGCCACGCTTCTCGACCTTTGACCTCTTGGGACACGCCTGCTGACCTTTGGAGGAGGTCCCCATTCCAATCCCTGAGTCCCAACCTTGTTCTTCAAGGGAAATCTCAAACCCTAACCCCGAGTTCCTAAACTCTAACCCGTAACACTAAGTTCTAACCCTAACCCCAATTAAACTTTGACCTATGAACTTTAACCCTAACTCTAAGTGCATCTCCACTTTATGACTCCCCCACCCTAAAACCCTTACCTTTCCCAGATCCCGATCGGTTTGTCAGAAAAAGAGTAAAAAAAAAAAAAATAAAAAAATAAATAAAATGAAAAAAAAAAAATTTTTGTTCGGCTGGCTCGCTTGCCACGTAGAAACTCATAGGACATAGGATTTATTTATTTTTTTATAAAAAAACATTTGCGTGAATCACAAATGCACGAACCAAGCTCGCGCAAAGCGCTTTTCCCGACTTAGTTGGGGTAGGCGGAACAGCTAAAATGAATAAAATTCATACATTTTAATGCTCGTTTGTCAACATTGAGTTATTGGCAACTTAAAAATCCTGGCTCCTGGTTTGAGCAATTCTTTTCTGTGTTCTGTGTCTAATTAATGCAGTGCCTGTGAACTTTCCTCTGAAACCCCTTTTTTTATGCGAGTCCAGGATTAGCTCAGGAGTTGTTAGACTTCTATTGCTTTTAATGGGGCTGCCTCCTGCAGTTAATTGCTGGGAGCCCATGCTGGGGTCTGCTCATGTGATCCCACAAGGATCCATATGGAAAGTACGGATGGGGCCTAAATACTTCTTTAAAACGAAGTTCTACAAAAAAAAAATGGAACGTTCGCTTTATGTACTCATGACCCCCTGGCATGTCACATTTGGCATGTCTTTTTTTATTTTTTGGAGGGGGGAGCGGGTGCCTCCTTTTCACAGGTACCCAGCTCCCACTTCCCTCTCCTGGCGCCAAAAGGAAGTTCACCTCTCTCCACCTCCCTCCAATATTCTGGGACACGTCCTAGAAGATTGCCCGACCATTCATAACACGCAATACACTTGCGAGGTCGGCACCGCAGAGAGGAGAGGGGGGGGGGGGGGGGAAGAGAAGTGAGGCTTCGGGTGGCTGCATCGCTGGACGGCGGGAGAGGCGAATGTCCGTTTATTAAAAGTCAGCAGCTACGCTTTTTGAAGCTGCCGACTTAAATGGGCGGCACTCCGCATTAAGAAAATTAAGCAAAGGGGTTGATTCACTAAAACCAAAGAGTGCAAAATCTGGTGTAGCAGTGCACGGTAACCAATCGGCTTCTAACTTCAGCTTGTTCGATTAAGCCTTGACAATAAAACCTGGAAGCCGATTGGTTTATAATCAGAGCTGCACCAGATTTTGCATTCCCCAGTTTTAGTAAATCAACCCCAAAGTATACAGACTCCGTACTGAGTGTGTTGTTGGGCATTTCAAAAACTGTGCTGGTTAGTACACCTTTTTCCCCCCCCGATTCTAGCAGGCAGGATAGTCATTCAGTAAGGCCTCTTTTACACAGGCAGCAAATTCTACTGCCCCCTACTGCTGGGTTGCTTTGTAGATCGTGGCAGAGCAGCGGCTTCCAGGCGGCAATCCGGCTGCCTCCTAAATTTTTTGGTGGGATTGCATTTTCTTTTTCGGCACAAAAATCACGCCATGGCTCCGCCCCATCGGCTTGGTTTGACAGGTGGTGCTGCCTGTCAAACTCAGCATGCCCAAGTTAAGTTTTCACAACCACAAAGCCAACCATCACAGCCATGGAATGTGTGCAATCCCCTCCAACTGACGTTTTTGGCTTTTAGATGGATCGACTGCCTGTTTTTTACTGCCCGTGTGCGAGAGCCCCTGGGGATTACATCTCCTTTCATAAGACCCACTGCAGCGATCTGCGTGTGGATGCCTGCTTGGCCAATGTAAGGCGGGCCTCGGGTGGCGACCCCAACTTAAGGCGGGCCTCGGGTGGCGACCCCAACGTAAAAGCGGGCCTCGGGTGGCGACCCCAACGTAAAGCGGGCCTCGGTTGGCGACCCCAACGTAAAGCGGGCCTCGGGTGGCGACCCCAACGTAAAGCGGACCTCGGGTGGCGACCCCAACGTAAAGCGGACCTCGGGTGGCGACCCCAACGTAAAGCGGACCTCGGGTGGCGACCCCAACGTAAAGCGGGCCTCGGGTGGCGACCCCAAAGTAAAGCGGACCTCGGGTGGCGACCCCAACGTAAAGCGGACCTCGGGTGGCGACCCCAACGTAAAGCGGACCTCGGGTGGCGACCCCAACGTAAAGCGGACCTCGGGTGGCGACCCCAACGTAAAGCGGACCTCGGGTGGCGACCCCAACGTAAAGCGGACCTCGGGTGGCGACCCCAAAGTAAAGCGGACCTCGGGTGGCGACCCCAACGTAAAGCGGACCTCGGGTGGCGACCCCAACGTAAAGCGGACCTCGGGTGGCGACCCCAACGTAAAGCGGACCTCGGGTGGCGACCCCAACGTAAAGCGGACCTTGGGTGGCGACCCCAACGTAAAGCACGCCTCGGGTGGCGACTCCAAAGGAAACCTCTGATGGGACCCTGATGTAAAGTGGGCCTCCGACGGAGACTCTGATGTAAGGGGAGTCCTGATGTGGACCCTGCTCTAAGGAGGGACTCTGATGGTGACCTCGATATGCAGTGCCTTGAAAAAGTATTCACACCACTTGAAATTTTCCACATTTTGTCATGTTACAACCAAAAACGTAAATGTATTTTATGTGATAGACCAACACAAAGTGACACATGTTTGTGAAGTGGAAGAAAAATGATTTAACATTTTTTTACAAATAAATATGTGAAAAGTATGGGGGGCATTTGTATGGTGCCCCCTGGAGACAATACTTTGTAGAACCCCCTTTCTCTACAAGTCTTTTTTGGGGGTGTCTCTACCAGCTTTGCACATCTAGAGAGGAACATTTCTGCCCATTCTTCTTCTTTGTAAAATATCTCAAACTCTGTCAGATTGGATGGAGAGCGTCTGAACAGCAATTTTCAAGTCTTGCCACAGATTCTCAATGGGATTTAGGTCTGGACTGTGACTGGGCCATTCTAACACATGGATATGCTTTGATCTAAAACAGGCATGTCCAAAGTCCGGCTTTTGAATGGCCTGCCTGGTTATTTGGACATATATATCTTTTATGGCCCCCGATGATCTCCCAGCGCCGGGGCCACAAAAGATTTATATGCCTTGGAAGGGACAGGGAGGAGGCGGGCCCGAGCGCCGTACACACACACACACACAGACACAGGATAATTTCCTGTTTACAAGCGGCCTCTGTAATAGGAAGACCCATCTTCAGCGCTGCCATTGGACGACTGTTCTGTCCATCAAAGGAGGCGGGACTTTCTATTAAAGAGGCCATTGTGTAAACAGGAGATTCTCCTTTAGGTAATCTTTGGCGCTCGTCAGTGCATTCCTGGCAATGGTGCTGCGTTCCCAGCAATGGCGAGGGCGTTCCCGGCAATGGCGGGTTCTGTATTCCTGGCAATGGTGAGGCTACATTCATGGCAATGGTGGGTCGGCAGATGGGCACTTGTGAGGCTGCAGATAGGCACTGACCATTATTTTGCTTTACAGTTCTTTATTTAAAAAAAAAATAATTCCTGAAACTTCGCTCCTAAAGTGAATGTTAAACGCCAATAAATACGGTATATCCAAATAAATACGCCCCAAGCTCATCTCTTCACCACACACAGCCACAAAGGCAAAATAATTCTTGTTGGGCCGTGTATTGGTGCTCGGAGGAACACACTTAGACCGAATTTTAATAGTTCAAAGAATGTCAGGAAAAATGGTCGAACCTCGTGCATATTCACTTCATCAAATCTGGCCCTCTTTGAAAAAAAGTTTGGACACCCCTGCTCTAAACCATTCCACTGGCACTTTAAAATGGGACTCTAACAAGAATCCTGATTTAAAGCGTTTGTAAAGATTTTTTTTTTTTTCTTTTTAAATTAAAAACAACAAGAGTGTTATACTGTGTATACCTGTTCTGTGCCATATTATTGCAGACATAGCTACCCTGAATCTCCTCTTCTGAGGGCCGGTGCCGATGATCTTGGCTCTCCCTCTTCTGTGTCTGCCCCCGTAGGCTGTGTGTGTGTGTGTGTGTCCATAAACACACACAGTGTGGCTTGGCCCCACCCCCGCTTTTTGCTCACAGGATTTAACAGACAGTAGCAGGAGCCAATGGCCCCCACTGCTACATGAATAGCGCTGGATCCATACAGGACTTAGGGAATGCATTAAGGTAAAAATGTTTCAGCTTTAGAACCACTTTACGGCGGGACTCTTGTGGGGACCCAGCCCTTACGGCAGGACTTTTGTGTATGGGGGGGGGGGGGAGACACCTAAGGCAGACTCTTATGTAAGGGGGTTCTGATGGGGGCATTACTCGTAAAAGGGGGCCCTGATGTATGGGGGGGGGGGGACTTGATAGCAACCTCCATGTATGGGGGGGGCTCTGGAAACCCTGACGTATTGGGGGGGGCTCTGGAGACCCTGACGTATAGGGGGGGGGCTCCAATGGAAACCAATGTATAGGGGGGGGGCTCTGATTTAGGACAGGACTGATATTGGGGCCGTGCTCCTAAGGGGAACTGTGACAGGGACCCCCCCCCCCCATGTATAGGGCACTCTGATAGGAACCAAAATGCAAGCAGGACCCTGATGGGGATTATGGACCTGTGATGGACTGAAATGTGGCCCTTGTATTGAAAAGTGTGGAGTCTCCTGGTCTATACTACCCATAGCAGCAGATATTCATAACACCATACTGCCAGCAAAAATTTTGATTGGTTACTATGGGCAACAGTCTGTCCGAGACCATGCTACCATTACAGGTTAATAAATTGGGCCCCCTCCCCCACCAAGTAGAAAGGAATAATTTTTAGTCTCTTAACCACTTGCCGACCGCCGCACGATGATATACGTCGACAGAATGGCACGGGCAGGCATATGGGCGTATATATACGTCCCTGCCTTCCCGCGGGTGGGGGGCCCGATCGGTGCCTGCGGCGGTCGGTATTCGTTCGGGAGCGATCCGGGATGAGGGGGCGGCCATTCATTCATGGCCACCCCCTCGCGATCGCTCCCGACGAATAGAAATGCTCCGTGACATCACTTCCTCTCCTGTAATGTAAACACAGGAGAGGAAGTGATGTAATCTCTCCTCCGTGTCGGTAGTTTTCGTTCCGGCACCGAGGAGAGAGGATCGGTGGGTTGCACCAACACGACACTACACAGTAGAACATGCCAGGCACACTCACCCCCCCCCCCCTTCACCCCCCGATCACCCCCCCCCCCCAATTACCCCTGCCCCCCCAGTCACAGTGACACCAATTGCATTTTTTTTTTTGCATTGGTGTCATTTGTGACTGTAATAACTGTTAGGGCAGTTAGGGTTAGCCCCCTTTAGTTCTAATGTACCCCCCTAACCCCCCCCAATAAAGGTTTAACTCCGTGATCACCCCCCGTCGCCAGTGTCACTAAGGCTGGGTTCACATTGCAGCGGTTTATGAGAACGGATGTGATTCGCACCGCACTGCAGTGCAAATCACATCCGATCTCTGTGCGATTCGAGTTCAGCCATACAGATAGTATGGCTGAATTCGCGCCGCACCTGCCGCAAATTCGCACGGGACCCTTTTTTTGGTCCGCAGCAGAATCGGATCGCATGGGTGTTCACACCATGCGATCCGAGTTTGCAGATCGCACTGCGATATGCGAACTGATCTGGGGGTGTCATTAACATTTCACTGACACTCCCAGCAGTTCGCATAGGGCAGTGTGAACTGCCGCCGGGAGGCATGCGATGCGGGAACCCGCCGCGGATTCGTGGCGTTCCTTGCATCGCTCCAGTGTGAACCCAGCCTAATAAGCAATCATTTTTCTGATCGCTGTATTAGTGTCACAGGTGACGCTAGTTAGGCAGGTAGGTATTTAGGTTCGCCGCAACTTTTTATAGCGCCAGGGACCCCCATATACTACCGCATAAAGCCCCCTGATTGCCCCCTAGTTAACCCTTTCACCAGTGATCACCATATAACTGTTACAGGTGACGCTGGTTGGTTAGTTATTTTTTTATAGTTTCAGGGCACCCGCCATTTATTACCTAGTCTCACTAGTGTACCCCTAAATTTAGGGGTGTCTACTTTCCAAAATGGGGTCATTTGCGGGGGGTTTGTGCCATCTTGGCATTTTATGGCCTTCAAAACTGTAACGCCCTTAGAAAGCCTGAAGGCGGTGCTTGGTTTTCGGGGCCCCGTACGTGGCTAGGCTCCCAAAAAGTCCCACATATGTGGTATCCCCGTACTCAGGAGAAGCAGCAGAATTTATTTTGGGGTGTCATTTCACATATGCCCATGGCATGCGTGAGCAATATATCATTTAGTGACAACTTTGTGAAAAAAAAAAATAAAAAAAAATTAAAGTTTGTAATTTTCCCGCAACTTGTGGCAAAATATAAAATATTCCATGGACTCAACATGCCTCTCAGCAAATAGCTTGGGGTGTCTACTTTCTAAAATGGGGTCATTTGTGGGGGTTTTGTGCCATCTTGGCATTTTATGGCCTTCAAAACTGTAATAGGTAGTGAGGAGTGAAGTCAAATATTTACGCCCTTAGAAAACCTGAAGGCGGTGCTTGGTTTTCGGGGCCCCGTACGCGGCTAGGCTCCCAAAAAGTCCCACATATGTGGTATCCCCGTACTCAGGAGAAGCAGCAGAATTTATTTTGGGGTGTCATTTCACATATGCCCATAGCATGTGTGAGCAATATATCATTTAGTGACAACTTTGTGTAAAAAAAAAAAAATTTTTTTGTCATTATTCAATCGCTTGAGGCAAAAAAATAAAATATTCAATGGGCTCAACATGCCACTTATCAATTTCCTTAGGGGGTCTACTTTCCAAAATGGGGTCATTTGGGGGGGTTTTGTACTGCCCTGCCATTTTAGCACCTCAAGAAATGAGATAGGCAGTCGTAAACTAAAAGCTGCGTAAATTCCAGAAAACGTACCTTAGTTTGTAGATGTGACAACTTTTGCGCAAACCAATAAATATACAGTTATTGACTTTTTTACCAAAGACATGTGTCTGAATACATTTTGGCCTAAATGTATGACTAAAATTGAGTTTATTGGATTTTTCTAATAACAAAAAGTAGAAAATATCATTTTTTTTTTTCAAAATTTGTGGTCTTTTTACGTTTATATCGCAAAAAATAAAAATCGCAGAGGCAATCAAATACCATCAAAAGAAAGCTCTATTTGTGGGAAGAAAAGGACGCAAATTTTGTTTGGGTACAACATTGCATGACCGCGCAATTACCAGTTAAAGCAGCGCAGTGCCAAATTGTAAAAAGACCTCTGGTCATTGACCAGCAAAATGGTCCGGTCTGAAAGTGGTTAACCGAGCTTCTCCAAAATACAAATCAATATTCCCGCACAGAGGACGACCTGCACATTGATCGGGGATTTGGCAGGTCTTGGCAGACTCCTTGGCCGTGTGCCGGACATCATCAGGAGAACAATTAAGTGACTTCATTGTTTTTCATAATGGGGAGAACAAGTCTGAATTAATAGGTCGGGAATCAGTGGTGGGTCCAAGTTATGCATGTTTTATTTTATTTTTTTTGGGGGGGGTGGAAGAGGCTGTGTTGCCATAGCAACTGGGATGCAGATATTTATTTTTATACAGAAGTTCAGGGAAAAAAAAAAAAAAAAAAAAAAAAAAAGTATGATTGATATTATAACAAGGAACGGCTACTTTATAAAATGGTTTAACATTTGATTTGGAAAATGCTAGGATGTCAAATAATTTTTTTGTCCTAAATTATACCTCACCGGACACTATTAGGTCCCCCTTGCTAGTAGCGGGTTGGACCCCCTTTATTAGGCCCCCCTTGCTAGTAGCGGGTTGGACCCCCTTTATTAGGCCCCCCTTGCTAGTAGCGGGTTGGACCCCCTTTATTAGGCCCCCCTTGCTAGTAGCGGGTTGGACCCCCTTTATTAGGTCCCCCTTGCTAGTAGCAGTTTGGACCCCCTTTATTAGGTCCCCCTTGCTAGTAGCAGGTTGGACCCCCTTTTGCCTCCATTCTTGGTGGCAGACATACAACAAGGTGTTGGAAACGTTCCTCAGAGATTTTGCTCCATAGTGACATCATAACATCATGGATGTGCAGCCGACAAATCTGCAGCAACTTTATGATGTCAATTTGAGTTACTGTTGCCTATCATCTGGAACCAGTCTGCCCATTCTCCTCTGACCTCAACAAGGCATTTTCCTCCACACAACTGCTGCTCACTGGATATTTTCTCTTTTTCCCCACCATTCTCTGTAAACCCGAGAGATGGTTGTTTGTGAAAATCCCAGAAATACTCAGACCGGCCCGTCTGCCACCAACACCCATGCCACGTTCAAAGTCACTTCAACCCCCTTTCTTCCCCATTCTGATGCTCGGTTTGAACTTCAGCAAGTCGTCTTCACCACTTCTAAATGCCTAAATGCACTGAGTTGCTGCCGTGTGACTGCCAATCAGCCAATTTGTGTTACCAAGAAATTAAACAAGTGTACCTAATAAAGTGGCTGGTGAGTGTAGAATGGTGAAGGTTCACTAATTAAATCTATTCTGGCCTCGTTTATCTGACACTTTATCTGGAGAGATCAGTCGGAGACCCCCTGAAGTAGTATGACACATGCTGCCCACTGAGATGCGATTCTAGGAGAATAGTTTATAAAGTGATAATGAAGCACAGCTGACTGTAACTAGACGGAGGTGTGACTTAAAGCAGAACTTCACTCTCTCAATCAACATGAACTATTTCTAATCCTTAGCATTAGTAAATAGATATATTTTACTATCATCTTTACATCTTCAAACTGGTCTCTGGCCTAGGCCAAAATGATGTCATCCACCCCAGGAGTCTTCATGGGAGAAGGGGCTTTCTCAGTTAAGCACACCCTTCTGCCTGCATGCCTGAGCTAAGGGCAGATAGATTCCAGGAAGTATATTCTACATGAATCATCTGCCCTTACTCAAGATGGTAGTGGCTAGATATGCTGGGGGGGTCCCAAGGGGATTTTTCAGCAAAATAAAGCATGGAGACATCGGTGGATGGGAGAGTTTGCTTTGAATATTAAAGATTATTTTCAATAGTGTTTGTGGTGCAGAGATGCAGTGTAGTTCCGCTTTAACAAAAGGGAACAAAACCCACAAAATGCCCACTGCCCCAACCTATAATTGGCCTTTGCAGCAAAGAGTGCATGGAAGGGCAACGCATATCAAAACAAAACCAAAGAAAAGTCCCAACTCAACTTACCGACGTATCCTGTCTAACAGCATGCATTAAAAACAGGGCTGGAGGACGGCACTGTGGACGCCCTTCTGAGCGAAACACGGAGCGCGCCACTGCGGAGGGGCCTTCTGAGCGAAACGCGGAGCGTGCCACTGCGGAGGGGCCTTCTGAGCGAAACGCGGAGCGCGCCACTGCGGAGGGGCCTTCTGAGCGAAACGCGGAGCGCGCCACTGCGGAGGGGCCTTCTGAGCGAAACGCGGAGCGCGCCACTGCGGAGGGGCCTTCTGACCGAAACACGGAGCGCGCCACTGCGGAGGGGCCTTCTGACCGAAACACGGAGCGCGCCACTGCGGAGGGCCTTCTGACCGAAACACGGAGCGCGCCACTGCGGAGGGCCTTCTGACCGAAACACGGAGCGCGCCACTGCGGAGGGCCTTCTGACCGAAACACGGAGCGCGCCACTGCGGAGGGGCCTTTGACCGAAACACGGAGCGCGCCACTGCGGAGGGGCCTTTGACCGAAACACGGAGCGCGCCACTGCGGAGGGGCCTTTGACCGAAACACGGAGCGCGCCACTGCGGAGGGGCCTTTGACCGAAACACGGAGCGCGCCACTGCGGAGGGGCCTTCTGACCAAAACACGGAGCGCGCCACTGCAGAGGGCCTTCTGACCGAAACACGGAGCGCGCCACTGCAGAGGGCCTTCTGACCGAAACTTGGAGTATGGCACTGTGGACATCCTAAAAAATGCTAGCTGCCTGGAATTCTCATGGATAGTCAAAGTCACTGACCCGAAAGAAGTATGCAATAAATAAGTAAAACCAAAATCCCTAATCCGGTGTTTCTCAAAAACTCTTTCTTCAGTCAAGGCACCCTTCAAAAACTAGGTTTGTAAAAGGAAAGTGGGTGACCGGACTCTGATATATGGGAAATCCACAGGTGTATTAGAAATAATCCAACAATAAAAAACACATCACAGCTTCTCAAGGCAGGGAAGAAATGTTGACGGGTTTCATGCTACAAGCGCTGGTAGTGTGAAACGCGTAGTTTCTTCCCTGCTTTAAGAAGCTGTGATGTACTCTTATCAGTGGATTGTTTCTAATAAACTTGTGAATTCTCCGTACATTAGAGTGCGCTCCCCTCACCTTCCTTTTATTAGTATTTTGCGGTTGCGAGCCAGACCCGCGCCTTTTTGCATGGATTTGGGGGCTGGAGGTGGACCGACCTGGAGCTGTGCATTTGTATTATTGGACCTATGCACAAATCTCCAAAGCAACCCATTCTAAAATGTAAAAAGAAAAAAAAAAAAAAAAAGAAAAAAAAAATGTTTGTAACCCAGCAATATCCACACACATAAGACACCCATCATTGGAAGCGATTTATTTTTACAAAGCAACTATACGTTTACATGCGGGTACTGACTAGTATTCCAGGGTTTCTCTCCGTCATGCAGCCAACATGACCCCGGCACTGACAAGGGTGCGGCACAGGGATGCTGTGCAGATGCACAATGTGCTCCTTACAAATGATGTCATCAGTTTTTAGAATGCCGACGACCTGGCCAATGTTGTAATACTGCACAATAAGAGCCTGGAGCTATGTGCAAGGCCACGTTCACACGTGACATCACCAGTAGACCACACCTCTTTCCCTACTTCAGCGGTGGGGCCAAATGACAGCTCCCTCTCTGGCGCTAAAGTAAATTAAACAAAAGTGTCGGCAAGTGAGGGAGCCCATCTTTACACACTGCCCCCCCCCCCCCACACACACACACACACAGCCTCTCTCCTTGCACTCACTGCCGCCCCACTCTGTAATACACTGCCCCTCTCCTTGCACACACTGCCCCCTCCCCCCCCCACTGTACACACTGCCCCTCTCCTTGCACACACTGCTCCTCTCCTTGCACACACTGCCCCCCCTTGCACACACTACCCCCTCCCCCCACACTGTACACACTGCCCCTCCCCTTGCACACACAGCCCCCTCCCGCCACACTGTATACACTGCCCCTCTCCTTGAACACACTGCCCCCCCCCCCCCCCCACACACACACACACACTGCCTCTCTCCTTGCACTCACTGCCGCCCCACTCTGTAATACACTGCTCCTCTCCTTGCACACACTGCCCCCCTTGCACACACTGCCCCCTCCCCCCACACTGTACGCACTGCCCCTCCCCTTGCACACACAGCCCCCTCCCGCCACACTGTATACACTGCCCCTCTCCTTGAACACACTGCCCCCCCCCACTCTGTATACACTGCCCCCCCTCACTGCCCCTCTCCTTGCACACACTGCCCCCCCCTCTACACACACTGGCCTTCTCCTTGCACAGACTTCCCCCCAAACACTGTATACACTGCCCGCCCCCCCACACAGACTGCCGCACCCCCCCCCCCACTCTGTATACGCTGCTCCTATCCTTACACAGACTGCCCCCATCCCCTTGCCACAAAGCGGACCTGTCACCTGTATGGACTATTGGTCCCCTAGGTGAAAGCAATAAAATCATATGTTTAACCACTTGCCAACTGGGCACTTACACCCCCTTCCTTCCCAGGCCAATTTTCAGCGCTGTTACACTTTGAATGACAAGTACTCAGTCATGCAACCCTGTACCCATATGCAATTTTTGTCCCGTTTTCACACAAAGAGGTTTCTTTTAGTGGTATTTAATCACCACTGGGTTTTTGTATTTTGTTGCGCTATAACTGCAGACATAGTACAGGAGATGGTCAGAGACTGCAGACATGATACAAGAGATCAATGCAGCCTCGCCTGGGCCCGGATCAGAGCAGCGATCTTCGTGTGTCACGGAGCTGTGGATTGAATTGCCCGGGCTGCAGGACACAATGTCCCGCCTCTTGTGATCACTTCATGCTGATTCAATGTCCCTCCATTTGATCAGTGTTCCGTCTGTCACAGGAGGCGGGAAATTGTTACTACAGCCCGTGCAATTCAGCTCTGTGACACACGGAGATCGCCGCTCTGTGGGAGGGAGAAGGGAGGAATAGAAGGGAGCAAAAGCAAGGATGAGCTCAGGAGTGTTCGCATACGCCACGTGCTGAGCCCGCCAAGGGGGCCCAGAAGACGAGGTGCATAACAAGCTGAACAGAAAGTCCCTGACCCTTTCCATAAAATGCACAGATGTGAACATGACCCATAGGAAACCATATTAAATGGACTGTAGTGCGTTTCTGAAAAACTTAAAATGCTCTAAAAAAAATAAAATATATATAATGCATAGGTGTGAACCAGGCCTAAGGCTGGATTCACACCTATTGCATTTTGAGTGCATTTTGCAGATTTGCACTACAGAACGTGTTCCATAGGAGACCATGATAAATGGACTGTAGTGCAAATCTGCAAAATGCAAACAGCACCAAAACTGCCATAGGTGGGAATCAGGCCTAAGACTCGATTCACATCTATGCATGCTGCTTTTGAGCGTTTTTGCAGTGCATTTTGCGGTGCTTGTTACTGGGGTTTTATATATTTTTTTTTTTTTTTTTTACACAGCTATATACAAGAAAAAAAAGCGAAAAACGCAAATCGCGGCAAAAACACGGTACTTGCGTTTTTGATGCAGGTCCATTGACTTCTATTACATGCAAAAAGCTGCATTTTGCATGAAAAAAAGTCCCCGACCCCTTCCAAAAACGCAGAGGCACAAAAATGCATTGATGTGAACATGTTCCATAGGAACCCACGTTAAAAAAAATTTCCCTGCATTTCGGCAAAATGCATCAAAAACGCATTAGTGTGAATCAAGCCTTAGAAGCCGGTCAACAACAGCACTCCTATTTTTTTTTTTTTTTTTTTTTTTTTTTTTTTTTATCAACTCAGCACTGCTTTCTTTTAACTATTGAATGCAACATAGAACAACCAAGGAATAAAATTGCCGGATTGAAACAAACATTCACCACACACAAAAAAAATAAATACAAAATTATTATTATTTAAATTATATATATATATATATATATATATTAGGGCTGCGGAAATTAACAATTATTTGTCCGATCAAAATAATTTTGATCGAGGACGATGCGCGGAGTGAGCTCAGCGGTCTCGCCCATAGGAAAGGCCGCGGCTTCGGCCTAGCTCCGGAGCCACGGCCATCTTGGTCCACCCGACGGCGGCCTAGACGCGCGTGCTGACGTCATCATCGCCCGCCCGCTTGTGTCTACTCTGAGGATGGACAGGTCTGCCTGCTGTCTATTCCAGACAATCATGAATACTAAAGTATGGGGGAGATGTGGGCAGTACTTTATGGGAGAAGATGGACAGTACAGCATGTGGGGAGATGTGGGGAAATGTGGACAGTACAGCATGGGGGAGATGTGGACATTACAGTTAAAGTTATACTAACTTTCTAAATTTTTCTTAAAGTTTAATAAAAAATAAAAGAAAATATATAATTGTAAAAACTGTATGTGCATTATAATTATTTGAAATGAGTCAATCGATTAAAAAAAAAAAAAATCTAAACAGGAAAATTTTTTAATCAGTAACAGCCTATATATATATATATATATATATATATATATATATATATATATATATATATATATATATATATATATATACACACACACACACACACACACACACACACTAATATCTATAAATACAACTTTGCAGCACAAAAAAAAAATAAAAAAAAAAAAACACTAAAAGCCAAAACAGCAAGATGACAATAATATTACAACAATGCATTACATACCCCTCAAACCTGCAGTGGTTATTTTGGAAACTCCTGGGTAAATATATATACACACACAATATGCCATACACAAGTCACATGACTGCGATCCCGTTCTCCTCAGCCGCGTCTATCAAATCTCCGTGTGAATGTAATGGATTTGGAATCCTCAGCACAGGAAAAAGATGAGATGGGAATTTTACAAGACGGCAATCCCGGGAATTCCTCTACTTCGGAAAAGAAAGTGCGGATTTTGACACTGAGTGGCCGGATCTTACGCTGGGGAGGAGTTTTGGATTATAGGCGTTTCCCTTTCCGGTGCCTTTAAAGCGGCAAACTCAAAAAGTGAATATTTCCTATGATATAAAGGACATTTGGAAATGATAACTGTGTCTAAGCAGCACCCTGTTGACACTAGCAGTGTTTAGCTTGCAGAGGTAGCAACTAGAGATATACACACTGGAGCCACCACCTCATCCCTTTAAACTTGAACACATATGGATTACACAGGTTCTGAGGCTAATTAAACGCAGATGAGGCACCAAGTGAGTTTAATTAGCACCTTAATCAGCGACAGAACCTGTGTAATTAATATGTGTTTGGGTTTAAATGAGGTGGCAACCAGAATACACATGTTGCAACCTCCTGCCCCCCCCCCCCCCCCCCCCCCCCCCCACAGAATGCTTTCTTTCACGACCAGAACTCTGCCCCATCTGCATGTGCCTCTTTCCTTTTTTTTTTTTTTTTAAGTCGGCAGCTACAAATACTGCAGCTGCTGACTTATAAAATAAGGACACTTACCCGCCCAAGCGCGCCCGCGATGTCGGCACCCAAAGCCGATCTCTCGATCGTCTCTCGGGTGCTGCCGCCGCCATCTTGGGTATGGGAATCAGGAAGTGGAGCCTTGCGGCTTCACTTCCCGGTTCCCTACTGCGCATGCGCGAGTCGCGCTGCGCAATAAGGATGGTCCCCGCTGTCTCTGGGATCCGTGTGTTTCCCAGCAGACAGCGGGGGACCCGCAGGGAGTGGCGTAAATATCTGCAGATTCTGCGGATATCTATGCCGGAAGTGAGTGCAAATACCTGTACTATACAGGTACCTGCACCCCCCTCCCCCCTGAAAGGTGCCAATTGTGGCGCCGGAAGGGGGGGGGGAGGGTTCCAATGAGGGGAAGGTCCACTTTAGGGTGGAGCTTCGCTTTAAAGTGGAACTCGGCCCTCGTTCACATTAAATGTGGCTTTGAATTGTGTGACCCCCATCTGAAATCACACAAATTTCAAAGCCGCATGTCAGTGCAACTTGGAAGACATCAGTGTGGCTTCATGCACAGATGTCTATGCAAGCTGCGCCCTCGAAAATCGGCAAAAATAGTGCAAAAACGACTTTTTCAAATTGATATGGCATCGCAAAGTCGGCGTCGCACTGATTTGAACAGTGCAATTGCCAACAATAGAGTGCGACTTCTCACGCGATTTGGCCTGTCAAATCACATGACAAGTCACTCCGGTGTGAATGGCGGCTAATAGTACAATATAGCAAATTGCGAGCAGGTGGGCTTTTTATTGCAGAAGAGACACATGCAATGTCTCTTCTGCAATACAGTATACTTACCTGCCTACAGTGAAGGAAAAAAATGATTAGACCGGCTGCTGATTTTGTACATTTGCCCACTGACAAAGAAACAATCGGTCTATAATTGTATTGGTCGGTTTATTTTAACAATGAGAGACAGAATAACAACAAAAATATCAAGAAAAACGCATTTCAAAAAAGTAAAAAAATTATTTTGGATTTTAATGAGTGACATAAGTATTTTACCCCTTCACAATACACGACTTAACCACTTTCAGACCGGACCATTTTGCTGGTCAAAGACCAGACCACTTTTTGCGATTCGGCACTGCGTCGCTTTAACTGACAATTGCGTGGCCGTGCGACGTGGCTCCCAAACAAAATTGACGTCCTTTTTTTCCCACAAATAGAGCTTTCTTTTGGTGGTATTTGATCACCCCTGCGGTTTTTATTTTTTGCGCTATAAACAAAAATAGAGCGACAATTTTGAAAAAAAAGCATTATTTTTTACTTTTTGTTATAATAAATATCCCCCAAAAATATATAAAAAAACATTTTTTTCCCTCAATTTAGGCCGATACGTATTCTTCTACATATTTTTGGTAAAAAAAATCGCAATAAGCGATTATTGATTGGTTTGCGCAAAAGTTATAGCGTTTACAAAATAGGGATAGTTTTATAGCATTTTTATTAATAATTTTTTATTATTTTTTTTTTTACTAGTAATGGCGGCGATCTGCGATTTTTATTGTGACTGCGACATTGTCGGGGACCCATCGGACATTGTTGACACATTTTTGGGACCATTGTCATTTATACAGTAATCACTGTTATATAAATGCAGTGATTCCTGTGTAAATGACACTGGCAGTGAAAGGGTTAACCTGTGGGTGGCAGTGTAGGGGTTAAGTGTTCCTAGGGGTGTGTTACTAACTGTGGGGGGGTTGGGCTTTCATTTAGTGTACACTGATCTCTGCTCCAATCACATGGAGCAGAGATCAGCGTCACTAGTTGCTAGGCAGAATGGGAAAATGTTGTTTATACAGCATTTCCTCCATTCGGCCGCTCCGTGAGACGATCGCGGGGATGCCCGCGGCGATCGAGTCCGCGGGGCCAAGCGACCGGACTCACGGGGGTCCCGACCAGCGCGGGAGCGCGCCTCCGGCGGCGCGCTCCCGATGGCACGGCGGCAACGAATATTGGACGTACCTGTACGCCAATATGCCTGCCCGTGCCATGCTGTCGACGTACATCGTCGTGCGCTGGTCGGGAAGTGGTTAAGCTGGCCATACACCTATAGATTATCTGAAGATTTTCTATGGTTTGATGGAAAAAGTGCAACAGATTTCTCCATGTTCGCTAAACTGTGTGGATGGAGGAATCTCCCACCAGACGTTTCTTGGAGTTGGCCTCCAGGTTTGCACACATCTCAGAAGGGATTTTGTCCTCTTTGCAGATCCTCTCCAAGTCATTAAGGTTTTGAGGTTGACTTTTGGTAACTTTTGTTGTTGTTTGTATGAATAAATGATTTTATTACATTTTTACTCTTTCTGACCCAATATATTATTATGCCGCTTAAAAAATCCCCTGGGGGATCCTCCCAAATTTATTTTTCTAAAAGCTTTTGGGGTGTGCGGCTGACTCTAAGCCCGTGGTGTATGTGCCCCTGGGGTGGCAGTCCAGCTGTGCTGTAATACACATTGTGTATCGGGTTCACTTTGAGTTTACTGGCACCAAGGTCACTGCACCACATCGCACTTTTTTTCACACCTGCCTCTAGGGCCGGGCCTTTTGGCTGGGACCAGAGGAATTTTTGATTACTGGCAGAAGGGCCCGCCATGGTATTGAACTATGGCACTTCTCCACTTCCCTTTCCACACTTGTATTTGTGTTCTTTTGTCATTTTTGTCTGTTTTTGGCATGGTACACTTTATTCACTGTTTGATTAGTAAGGTGTATGTCATGGGAGGGGGTGGATATGTCCTTCTGGCTTAGTTTGCCCTCACTCATGGGGTCTCCCTTTGGGGGGAGCCCCACCTATTACTTGTGGTTGGTCTGTTCCCAGAGAATGGGGGTCCACCTGGTTTCGGCTAGGTGGACCAGTGAGTACCTCAGTCCCTGTCGGGAGCCTTGAGCCCCAAGGGATCAGGGTAAGGGCCCTCCCTCCTCTGAGGAGGTCCATGTGTACACTCTGTCCACTTTTGTGTGCTCACTTTCTTTTTGCACCGGGTGTTTCACACACCATGGGCTTTTAAAAAAAATTTTTAAAACGTTGTGGATTCGTTGCGTTTTTCAAAGTCCTGCAAGCTGCATTTTTGGTGGTGAAAAATAAAACCCCACCAAAAACGTATTTCCCCTTTGAATGTGTGTATGTATGAATGCTGTTGGGGTCTTTCTGTTCTTTCACGGACTACACTAATTCGTACATGACTTGGTATAGTCATAAGCACCTTACATGCCTGTAATGCAAGTCCGTTTCTGTTGCATTTTTTGCTGTAAAACCAAAATAAACACCTTTCAAAACAAGAAAAAAAAACGCACTTCCCCATTGCAATGAACAAAAATTGCATCAAAATAGCGCCCATGGTTGCATTTTTGGTGAGTTTTTTGAGTCAAGTGTGCTTTTTTTTTCACAGGTACAAAATGCATCGGAAACACACACAAATACGTTTTTGCAACAGAGCGGTGTGAAAGTAGCCAAGAGATTTGTCATTTTTGTCCTTTCGTTTCTGAGATGCACACAAGCTCACTAACCTGCGACCAGACTCTCTGCTGCTGTTAAAGTGGAATTCAACTCTCATTTTAAAAACGGGTGACAAGTAGGGATTTTATGAGATGTCCGCGCTCATAGACATGCATTTGTACAAAATAATGTCCGTTGGCATGGACCATAGGGGGAGTACATGGATTGAAAACTGGCTACAAGGGCGAGTTCAGAGGGTGGTGATAAATGGGGAGTACTCAGAATGGTCGGGGGTGGGTAGTGGGGTCCCCCAGGGTTCTGTGCTGGGACCAATCCTGTTTAATTTGTACATAAATGACCTGGAGGATGGGGGTGGGGGAAACAGTTCAATCTCTGTATTTGCGGACGATACTAAGCTAAGCAGGGCAATAACTTCTCCGCAGGATGTGGAAACCTTGCAAAAAGATCTGAACAAATGAATGGGGGGAGGGGCAACTACATGGCAAATGAGGTTCAATGTAGAAAACTGTAAAATAATGCATTTGGGTGGCAAAAATCTGAATGCAATCTATAGACTGGGGGGAGAACCTCCGGGGGAATCTATAATGGAAAAGGACCTGGGGGTCCTAGTAGATGATGGGCTCAGCAATGCCAAGCTGCTGCTAACAAAGCAAACAGAATATTGGCATTAAAAAGGGGATCAACTCCAGAGATAAAGCGATAATTCTCCGGCTCTACAAGACTCTGGTCCGGCCGCACCTGGAGTATACTGTCCAGTTCTGGGCACCAGTCCTCAGGAAGGATGTACTGGAAATGGAGCGACTACAAAGAAGGGCAACAAAGCTAATAAAGGGTCTGGAGGATATTAGTTATGAGGGAAGGTTGTGAGCTCTGAACTTATTCTCTCTGGAGAAGAGACGCCTGAGAGGGGATATGATTTCATTATATAAATGCCGGACTGGTGACCCCACAATATATAAATACCGGACTGGTGACCCCACAATATATAAATACCAGACTGGTGACCCCACAATATATAAATACCGGACTGGTGACCCCACAATATATAAATACCGGACTGGTGACCCCACAATATATAAATACCGGACTGGTGACCCCACAATATATAAATACCGGACTGGTGACCCCACAATATATAAATACCGGACTGGTGACCTCACAATATATAAATACCAGACTGGTGATCCCACAATATATAAATACCGTACTGGTGACCCCACAATAGGGAGAAAACTTTTTCACAGAAGGGATTTTAACAAGACTCGTGGCCACTCACTAAAATTAGAAGAAAAGAGGTTTAACCTTAAACTATGTAGAGGGTTCTTTACTGTAAGAGCGGCAAGGATGTGGAATTCCCTTCCACAGGCGGTGGTCTCAGCGGGGGGCATCGATAGTTTCAAGAAACTATTAGATAATCACCTGAACGACCGCAACATACAGGGATATACAATGTAATAATGACGTATAATCACACACATAGGTTGGACTTGATGGACTTTTTCTTTTTTTCAACCTCACCTACTATGTAACTATCAGTGTTTGTGCAGTACAAGAAGAAAATAAAAGAAAATAAAGGCTGTTATTATTTAAGGTACATATATAGCTTATATATATGTAAGCTCTATGAGCAGGGCCCTCCTGTACCTTTTGTATTGTACTGTAATTGTGTTGTCCCCCCTATACATTGTAAAGCGCTGCGTAAACTGTTGGCGCTATATACATTGTGTACAATAATAATAAAATAATGTAGTGCTGTCAATTTACGCAGCTCTTTACATATACATCGTACATTCCCCATTAGTCCCTACTCTCAAGGAGCTAACAATCTAAGGTCCCATTCATATATACTAGGGCCAATTTAGACAGAAGCCAATTAACCTACCTGCATGTCTTTGGAGTGTGGGAGGAAACCGGAGTACCCGGAGGAAACCCACGCAGGCACAGGGAGAACATGCAAACTCCAGGCAGGTAGTGTCGTGGTTGGGATTTGAACCAGCGACCCTTTTTTACTGCTAGGCGAGAGTGCTAACCACTACATCACTGTGCTGTTAGGAGCATTTTAGTAGCGTTTAGAAGCTGTTAGGAGCATTCAGCATTTATTTTTGTTGCTGAAGTTAATAAAAAATGCAAATAGCCTAAAGTGTACACTGACACATAGGATAACACTAACCCTAACCGACCCCTCTTCTTCAGAGCTCAGTAGTGGGCTCTCCTTCAACAGTCCCTGTACTAATGCCTATTAATACAGGGACTGTTGAAGGAGAGCTCACTACTGAGCTCTGAAGAAGAAGGGTCTTCCCCTTGAAACGCGTCAGGGGGTAGTGAGTGGTGTGAGCTCCTTTGTGACCCCTGGAGAGTCCAGTTCATCTGATTATAGTTGGGTACCCTTCCCACATCCAGCGGCGGTTGGGCAATAAAAGAACAGCAGCAGAATGATCAGGCCATCTCTCTGATCTCCTCTCAGCACATGTGTATGCCGCTCACCCGACAGGCTCCTAGTGCCGTCTCTCCCTCTCCCAGTCAGAGTGTGGCTGTACAAGGTCCTGATATCCATCACAATCAATTACTTGCACTAGTTGCATTTAAAAAAGAAAATTAAAAAATATGTGCAATCATTTTATTCAATACGTAACCTTCATACCTTGATGTTTTTTTTTTTTTCTACATCTTCCCGAAATTTGGCTTTAGAAACAAAAAAAAAAAATTAACAAGACAAATTTGTATGAAGAGGAAGAAATCAGCGTTGGGGGGGGGGGGGGGGGACACGCTGAGCCGCCTCTACATGACTTTGGCTGGGAAATCTCCTCCAGACACAGAAAAAAAAAAAAAAAAGCATGCCGAACGAATATTATCCTAAGCAGAGCACAAATGACAACACACACCGGGCCGGTCCCCTCCGCTCACCTCTTTTTTCCTCCTCTTTGTCTTGGTCGCCTTAATCTCTTTCGATTTTTTGGGCTTCTTCCTCCTCGGCCCGGGGACCTGCTCCTCGGGGAAGAATTCCTCTTCTACCTCCGGCTCTTCCATCCCTCTTTCTTCCTCGTCTGTGAACAGATAGAAGACGGTTAGTGCCTCTCACCCGATCGCTTCTCTCCTGCGTGTTCCTCGCACATATTAGACATTTTTTTTAGCGGTGGGAGGAGAAGGTGGATTGAATTTTTATTTTGCTGCTATTGACCCCCCCCCCCCACCTGAATTAAAAAAAAACGAATGACTTTTCACGGCGATCGCAAACAAAGGTCAACGCCATCAGACAGTAACGAAATGCAAAATAGATCTCCTGCCTCCTAATCATCTGCAACCCCTCAGAATTCCATTACTCTTCCCCGCGCTGGAACCCGCTCTGATGAATTCAGGGCTAATATGACATCTGGATCATAAAAGGTTACTAGGGAAGGAAAACCATGACAATCAGAAGCATGATAAAAAAAAAAAAAAAAAAAGAAATAAAAAAAAAAATGTCACCCCCCCCCCAACAACCAATCACAGCTCAGAAGATAAAAGCATGGCAAGGTTGCTCAGGGCAACGGGAAAACTTTTTCATTTCCATTGCTGTCCGCAGAATAAATTTCTACTTATTTGTTCTTCTGGAGTCTAAAATAAGAACTATCTGTACAGGCAACCAATCGGATGCTGCCGTCTGTTCCAGGGGCGGACTAACCATTTGGCTATTCGGGGCACTGCCCAAGGGCCCCGGGCCACTAGGGGGCCCCATCA
>NW_027507788.1:224077500-224261443 GCF_037356315.1 Lithobates pipiens
GCGTTCAAAAACCTCAGTTTATCCGCGTTTTGCACGCCGCGTTTTGCTGCGTTCGCACCTCGGAGCGTTTATTTAAGATAATATTATTAGACCCTCAAATAACAAAAAAGGAACACCTTTGAAAAAACGCTTCTAAACAAAAAACGCGCCTAAATGCCGCTACCGCGCTTCAGCGCATCGGAAACTTCGGCGTCTGAACTCATTTATTTATTTATTTTTGCGTTCAAAGAAAAGCCTCTAAACGCAACTACCTAAAAAAACAACATTAACTTCTTCCTTACCAGGGAACCTAAACCCCCCTCCTGCCCCGCCCAGACCAATTCTCAGCTTTAAGGGCAACTTCACACCAGACGCTGTTCCGTTCAGTTCCGTGCGCTTTTTTTCCTGCACTAAAAATGCATGCACCGTGTTTTCCATGTATTCCAATGGCTCTAATTCACACCATGCAGTCAGTTTCTGGTCAGTTTCTGGTGCAGAAAAAAAACGGAACTGCATCTGGTGTGAACTGCTCCTCAGCGCTGACACACTTTGACAATTGCGCGGTCACACAACACTGTACACATAGGACATTGTTATAATTTTTTTCCCCACAAATAAGAGCGTTCTTTTGGTGGTATTTGATCTCCTCAGTGTTTTTAATTTTTTGTTAAAAAAATTATAAAAGACAGAATTAAAAAAAAGAAAAAAAAACAATACAAAACAGTTTTATATTTTGTTAATAAATTTTGCAAACAGGTAATTTTTCTTCATTTATGGGCACTGATAGGCTACATTTATGGGCACTGATAGGCGGCACTGGTAGGCTACATTTATGGGCACTGATAGGCTGCGTTGATGGGCACTGATAGGTGGCACTGATGGGCACTGATAGGCTGCATTGATGGGCACTGATAGGCTGCATTGATGGGCACTGATAGGCTATATTAATGGACACTGATAGGCTGCATTGATGGGCACTGATAGGGTACATTGATGGGCACTGATAGGGTACATTGATGGGCACTGATAGGCTACATTGATTTGCACTGATAGGCTGCATTGATGGGCAGTGATAGGGTACATTGATGGGCACTGATAGGCTACATTGATGGGCAACGATAGGCTGCATTGATTGGCACTGATAGGCTACATTGATGGGCACCGATAGGCTGCATTGATGGGCACCGATAGGCTGCATTGATGGGCACCAATAGGCTACATTGATGGGCACTGATAGGCTGCATTGATGGGCACTGATAGACGACACTAGGCACTGATAGGCAGCACTGATGGGCACTAATAGGCAGCAATGGTGGGCACTGATGGGCGGCACTAAAGGGCATTGATAGGTGGCACTGATAGTGATGGGCACTGCTAGGTGACACTGATAGGCAGCACTGCTAGGTGGCACTAATGAGTCACTGGCACCACTGGTGGGCATTGATAGGTGACACTCGTGGGCATTGATAGGTGGCACTGATTGCTGGCACTTATGTGCTGGTGGGTTCCTATTTCTTGGCACTGGCAGACGGTACTGGTGGGCACATATGAGACGGCTTTGCCTCTTCCTCTTTGGGACCAATGTCCCTTCAACAAGCCGGTGATCGATCCTAAGTGTCCTAAGCTGACAGCTGATCACATGGTAAGGAGCCTACTGGCTATAACCCCTCACTCTGCATCCAGCAGCTCAGTTTTTCCTGCCTAGTGTAGGAGAAGGACCCGTCTCTCGGTGGGATCATTGGTCCTGGGAATTTTTTATTTTTTCTGCATTTTTGATTCCTGTGATCTACAATCAACAGCCGGGCTGGGTGACAGGCTGGATAATATAGATCCTGGTAGTCTCCCCAGCCTGGCTATCGAGCACGAGCAGAACTTAGCTACGCGCTTGGTCGGCCACCAGGGGCGGCCGGTGAGCATAATGCTCGGGTGATGGGTCTGTCCGTGGAATGCGTCCAGCAGTCCCTGCAGGAGGGGTAAGTATGGATCCACCTGTCTCGGCAGGATGGAGCAGCTGGGCATTCCCTGGGAGGTCGACTAGGGGGTCGACTAGGGGGTCTCTCACTCTCCCTCCCATGCTATGGGCTGCTGTGTGACTGGGCACATGGGGGTACGGTGCACGTACCTGGCCGGGGGGGCTCTGGGCCCTGGCAGGGGGCTGCGCTGGGTGTTGGGGTCCGCTCGTCCTATTCCCTGTTTCTGGGTCACGGTGGGGTGTTTGTGCCGTGTTTGACATGTGGCGAGGCCGCCGCTCGCTCCATGGGCATTTTCCTCGGGCAGTGGACATTTTTTTGTAGCCACAGCCAGTTTTTTCTTTTCAGCCATTTTCTGGAAGTCCGGTGGCCATTTTCTCGGCGCCCTCAGATGTTTCTGCTGAGGCGGCCGGCAGACCATTTTCTAGTACTTCAGGTATTTTTTGACTCTTCTCCCTCTTCTAGAACAGCGCGCTTTTCACACAGACACCTCGTAGATGACACAGGGGGGAGCGGACGGTGGCAGCACAGTGCAGTACCTGGGTCAGGGTGATGAGTCTGTGGGGGGCCCCTCAGTCTGTGGCAGCTAGGAGGGTGGGCATTTTGTGTGACTTGTCCCTAAGTGGTGACAGGCGAGTGTGGGTCAGCATAGTGTCGGAAGCTGTTGCTTCTTCCCCCGACATCCCTGTTATTGCAACTGGTTCCCATGCACCTGCGGTGCCTATGGACGCTCTGTCGGAGGTCCTGGAGTCCTTTGTTGCCAGGGTGGAAGCCGCGTGTGGGTGCAAGGGGGAGTAAAAAACTCACCTTCCCCCCCACCGTCTTCTGGGGAAAGCTCTGATTCAGACTCGGGCCCCGCTGTGACAGGTGGCCCCTCTTCTGACGTATCAGAGGATGCAGACCAGGACCATTCAGACAGTGAGGATGACTCCGTGTCTCGGTCAGCGCAGGAAAAGGCGCTTGTAGGAGCACTTATCATGGCAGTACGGGATCCCCTAAAAATGGAGGATACGGCGGGGACATCTACAGAGGTGTCGGGTCCCACAAGCTGGCCCGCACTGCTAAGGTGTTTCCTTACCCAACTTATTTTGATAATTTTATTTACAAGGAGTGGGCAAAACTGCAGCGGGCCTTTTCAGTCCCGAGACGGATGGCGGTGCGTTACCCCTTTGAGGAGATTTTCCTGAAGAAATGGACATCACTGGACGTTGACCCCCCCGGTATCCAGGTTAAATAAGGTAACCACAATTCCGGTGGAAGGGACTCCTGCTTTCAAGGACCCTGCCGACAGAAGGGCCGAGGCGGTTGCCCGGTCCATTTGTACGGTGGTGGGATCAACATTGCGGCCAGTGTTAGCCACTGCCCTGGTGTCACAGACACTTATTGAATGGGCAAAATTGTTGCACTGTGAGTTGGAGAAGCAACAGGCTTCCCCGGTCTTCATGGAGCTGGCAGACCAGTTGGTGCAGTGCCTGAAGTATGTCTGTGATGCGGCCTTAGATACGGCCCCCTTGCTCTCTAGAACTTCTGTATCAGCAGTGGTGCTACGTCGCCTGATTTGGCTGAAATGCTGGTCTGCGCACCAGGCATCTAAGAAAGCACTGGCAGACTTGCCCTTCCAGGGAGAGGCTGTTTGGAGCCTCGCTGGATGACATTATTAACAATGTTACTGGGGTAAGAGTACGTTGCTCCCACAGTACAAAAAAGTTAAGGAGCCACGCTGTAGGCAAGGGCCCTCCTTTTCCGCTCAGAAACTGATTTTTCGTCCGCCCGAGTCGGCAGGTAAGCATTTCCAGTCCGACAAGGTGGCTGCTGAGGGACAAAAGCATCCCTGGTTTCGCAAGCCAAACAAGCCTGCGAGCAAATCTTTTACCGCATGAAGGTTTTCTTTTACCGCATGAAGGTTTAACCCCTCCCGACTCTCGGGTGTGGGGGGTTGCCTTCGGGAGTTTTAGCCTGGTGGACCGCCCGACTTTCAAACCAGTGAGTCTGCGAACTGGTTTAATCGGGATACAAGATACAGTTTATTTTTTGTACACCAAACGGATTTTTTCCCTCCAACCTTAATCTACCGACTCGTCGGGAAGCATTGTTCGGGGCACTACAGGACCTGCTGTTGCGCGGGTTGATAGTACCTGTGCCGGCGCCTGAAAGTTTTCAGGGAATTCTACTCCAATCTGTTTATAGTCCCAAAGAAGGAAGGGGTCCGTCTGGTCCTGGATCTCAAGGCCCTCAACAGCTTTGTGAAGGTAAAAAAGGTTCAGGATGGAATCAGTTTGCTCAGTAGTCGCTGTACTCCATCAGGAGGATTTTCTAGCGTCCCTGGACATCAAGGATGCATGCTTGCATGTCCCCATATGCATCAAGCATCAGAGGTTTATGCGATTTGCGGTCGGGGACTAGCACTACCAATTTGTGGCTCTCCCTTTTGGCCTGGTGTCGGCACCGAGGGTCTTCACCAAGGTGCTAGCCCTAATTTTGGCTTTGCTAGGGTAGCGAGGGATCGTAATCGGTTACCTGGACGACCTTCGGAGAGCAGCTTCCCCCTCAGAATTAAGGGAGGATGTGGCAATCACTATGTAAACTCTTCAGGAGTTTGGTTGGGTACTGAACCTACAGAAGTCGGTACCGACTCAACGACTGGAGTACCTGGGCCTGCTTCTGGACTCTTTAGAGGCGAGTGTCTTTCTCCCTTCAGATAAGCTGCAGACTCTTCAAGCTGCGGTGAAGTTGTTGGTGTCCCGCAGGTGGTCATCGCTGCGTTTGCATGCGAGTCCTGGGTCTTATGGTAGCCGCTTTCGAGGCGGTACCGTATGCTCAATTCCACACATGAGTCTTGCAAAAGGAGATCCTGTCCAAATGGGACAAATCTCCACATGGTCACAGAGGCTGCAGGGGCGTCCAGTCAGGATCCAGTCGGACAACGACACGGCGGTGGCGTATGTCAACCATCAAGGAGGAACAAGGAGCTCGGCTGAAGCACTGGAGGTTGCTCTCATCCTGCGGGGGCAGAGCGGCACGTGCCGGCTCTGTCGGCCATGTACATTCCGGGTGTTGAAAACTGGCAAGCGGACTACCTAAGTCGTCAGATGCTGGACCAAGGGGAATGGTCGCTACATTTGGATGTGTTTTGGCTCCTTTGCCTAAGGTGAGACACGCCAGATGTGGATCTCCTGGCTTCTCGACTCAATCGGAAGGTACAGAGGTTTGTGGTCAGGTCAAAGGATCCCTGGGTGGATGCGGCGGATACATTGGTGGCTCCATGGGGGCATTATCGGCTGATTTATCCTTTTCTCCCACTCAAACTTCTACCACATCTGCTTCGCAGAGTGGAGCCCGGAGGGGATTCCGGTAATTCTGATTGCCCCCAGATTGGCCTCGGCGTCCGTGGTACGAAACAACCTTCTGCATCGATCAAAAGCAATCTGCATAGGAGTGCACCGAGCCTTATGCTGTCCACACCGATCAATCTTCAGATGAGAATATTCAGACGAAAAATCTTTGTACATTTGCTGAATGTTCTGTTCTTCTCTTCTCTTCTTCAGCTGTTGCCTTGTCACTGTCTCTGGTCACAATGACAGGCGTGCGGCGACTTATATAGGGACATCGCCGGATGATGTCCCCGCCCATTATGATGTCACAGTACCCCCCCCCCCCAAATGACCCCATTTTGGAAAGTAGACACCCCAAGGAAATTGCAGAGGGGCATGTTGAGCCCATTGAATTTTTTTGTCCCAAGTGATTGAATAATGACAAAAAAAAAAAAAAGTTTACAAAAAGTTGTCACTAAATGATATATTGCTCACACATGTGATAGTTATATGTGGAATTGCACCCCAAAATATATTCTACTCCTTCTCCTAAGTACGAGGATACCACATGTGGGGGACTTTTTGGGAGCCTAGCCGTGTACGGGACCCCGAAAACCAAGCCCCGCCTTCAGGATTTAAATATAAAACGCTACCAAAAAAAAAAAACTGTTAGCGATGGCAGGGATCAGGCCTGACTCTGCGAACGCTGCAGTTATGTGTTTAGTGTTTTGTAAGTGACAGTGATCGATCGATACTGCACTTGGGTGGGCTGGGCGGAGGGGCAAAACACAGGTGCCAGCAGGTATCTGGGCTAACAATGCGTTTTTTTGGAACCCTAAACTGCTGAGAATGCTAGTATAGATCTGATCAGATCAGATATTGATCTGTTCAGATACTATACCACTACGGGAGGTTTATGCTTTGCGCGTGGGTGTTATCGGTACTGGCACTAACCTAACGCTGCCTGGGGCGACGCAGAACCTATCTGACCCTAAAAACTAATTGAGATCACCCTCCGGGTGATCAGGGGGTTAAACCTTTATTGGGTAATAAATGGTGGGTGCCCTGATGCTATAAAAAGCAAACTAACTAACCAGCGTCACCTGTAACACTTATACGGTGATCACTGGTGAAAGGGTTAACTCTAGGGGCAATCAGGGGGTTAAAATCTTTATTAGTTAGTATATGGGGGTACCTAAAGCTATAAAAACCTGGCGGTGAACCTAAAAAATAACTAGCTACCTAGTGACACCAGTGACACTAATGCAGCGATCAGAAAAACGATTGCTTAGTGACACTGGCAAAAGGGGGTGAAAGGGTTACCTGGGGGGCAATCAAGGGGTAAAATCTTTATTGGGGGGTTAGGGGGCTACCCTGGACCTAACACTAACTGCCCTGACAATTTTTACAGTTACAACTGACACTAAATGCAGTAAATCAGTAAATAAATGATCACTGCAATCAGTGACACTGACTGGGAGGGGGGGTGATCGGGGGGGGCGATCAGGGGGTGACGGGGGTTAAAGTTTGCCTATGTGTACCTACATGTAAGTGTAGTGTTGGTGCACTTACTAGGATTTCTTCTCTCCTCGGCGTCCGGTCAAAAAGACCGCCTCGAGGAGAGTGACATCACTTCCTCCTGCCTGTGTTTACACTAAACATACAGGGGAAGCTTCTCATTCGCCAGGAGCCATCGAGAGGGGATGGCCAGAAACCAACAGCCGCCCCCTCATCCCGGATCGCTCCTGAAGTGAAACGGACCGCCGCAGTCAGCGGAAGGGGGTCCGATCGGACCCCCCACCCGCTGGAAGGCAGGCACGTACGGGTACGTGCTTGTGCCTGTCCGTGCCATTGTGCCGATGTATAATTACATGCGGAGGTCCTAAAGTGGTTAAAGCATCACCCATGGAGATTTTTAAGTACCGTAGTTGCCATTCCTCGGGTGTGCACAATTTAAAAGCATGGCATGTTGGGTATCTATTTACTCGTTGTAACATCATCTTTCACATTATGCAAAATAAATTGGGCTAACTTTACTGATTAGTTTTTTTTTTAATTCATGAAAATGTCTTTTTTTTCCAAAAATGTGTACAGCCAGTCCCCAATACCTCTTCTCTAAGGAACTCCAGTCAAAGGTTGTACGCCATCAATACCAATGCAGGGCCAGTAGACCTCCATTGTACATGAGGGTGTTGCGAGCCCACCTACATATTGGAGTGCTAATGCCTGCTGGAGCAAGGAATAAGGTAAATACTACACCTTATTCCTCTACTCTTAGGTTGGGTTCACACTTGAGAACACAGTGGATCACAGCAGGAGTCTGGTGAGTCTCCATTCACCGTTTCAGGTCCAATTTCAGCTCAAATTTTGGGTTGAATTTGGACCTGAAACAGACCAAAATACGCACAGGACTCCTGTGCAAATTCACACCGGAGATGTGAGAGCCAGTCACAATCTCCTGCTTTGCAAATTGAATGCAGAGAAACCCACATCCAATTCACAATAGTGTGAACCCAGACCTAACCAGCATTCAACCCTTGCATGATGGGGGGGGGCACACTGTGAGGGTGTTGTTTGTTTTTTTACGGATCCCAGAGTTCAGCTTTGAGAAGTCTGATACACCCACTGCATGATCTTCCAACCTCAGTGCAATCAGGAACCGACAACAAAACTCTGCTCCGACATTACTACTGACAAAGCGTCACTCCAACCATTGCAGAATGATGACGGTGGTCTTCTGCAATCAAATTCTGACTTCTCAGAGGCACTTTACACATCTCTACAATCTCCTCGACAAAGCAGTGATCATCACGCCCCATCCATCTCCTCAATCACTGCTCACCCAAGTCATTTTGGAGGCTTTCAAAGGCTTTGTCATTACACACAATCACAGAAATGTTCCTGACTTGTGGTGGTGGGCCCGCCTCCGACACCTATCTACTTATCACACTGCTCTACCTATAACGGGGGCTTTCCGTGCATATACATACTACCTGACCATGCATGATGATTGCTAATCTAAAGGAAAACAGCAACTGGTTCGCTGGGATCTGCAAGACCTTCTAGTGGTGTCCAGACATGACGTCCTTCATCCAATCAGGATCATTTCAGGCAGAATGAGCAAACATTATATTGTGTCTATGGTTACATGTGTACTACAGGTACAAATGATTATCCTAGATCTGCCTTTCTTAACCACGGTTCCTCCAGAGCTTGCTAGGGGTTCCTTCAGCTGTGGCTGATTGACCTCCTGTTTGGTGGTGCCTGTATGGTACTGGGGCCAACACCACTTGAAAGAGCATGACACCAATGATCTCTTTAGCTGTAAGGGTGGCATTCACACAATCATTGTAAGGGGCATTCTTTCTAGTGACCCCCCAATATAAGGGACATTCTTCCCACTGATCACCAATGTAAGGAACATTCTTCCCACTGATCACCAATGTAAGGATCATTCTTCTCACTGATCACCAATGTAAGGAACATTCTTCTCACTGATCACCAATGTAAGGAACATTCTTCTCACTGATCACCAATGTAAGGAACATTCTTCCCACTGATCACCAATGTAAGGAACATTCTTCTCACTGATCACCAATGTAAGGAACATTCTTCTCACTGATCACCAATGTAAGGGACATTCTTCTCACTGATCATCAATGTAAGGAGCATTCTTCCCACTGATCACCAATGTAAGGGACATTCTTCTCACTGATCACCAATGTAAGGAGCATTCTTCCCACTGATCACCAATCTAAGGGACATTCTTCCCACTGATCACCAATGTAAGGAACATTCTTCTCACTGATCACCAATGTAAGGGACATTCTTCCCACTGATCACCAATGTAAGGAACATTCTTCTCACTGATCACCAATGTAAGTTTCATTCTTCTCACTGATCACCAATGTAAGGAACATTCTTCTCACTGATCACCAATGTAAGGAGCATTCTTCTCACTGATCACCAATGTAAGGAACGTTCTTCTCACTGATCACCAATGTAAGGAACATTCTTCTCACTGATCATCAATGTAAGGAACATTCTTCTCACTGATCACCAATGTAAGGAACATTCTTCTCACTGATCGCCAATGTAAGAAACATTCTTCTCACTGATCACCAATGTAAGGAACATTCTTCTCACTGATCACCAATGTAAGGAACATTCTTCTCACTGATCACCAATGTAAGGAACATTCTTCTCACTGATCACCAATGTAAGGGACATTCTTCCCACTGATCACCAATGTAAGGAACATTCTTCTCACTGATCACCAATGTAAGGAACATTCTTCTCACTGATCACCAATGTAAGGGACATTCTTCCCACTGATCACCAATGTAAGGAACATTCTTCTCACTGATCACCAATGTAAGAAACATTCTTCTCACTGATCACCAATGTAAGGAACATTCTTCTCACTGATCACCAATGTAAGGAACATTCTTCTCACTGATCACCAATGTAAGGAACATTCTTCTCACTGATCACCAATGTAAGGAACATTCTTCTCACTGATCACCAATGTAAGGAACATTCTTCTCACTGATCACCAATGTAAGGAACATTCTTCTCACTGATCACCAATGTAAGGAACATTCTTCTCACTGATCACCAATGTAAGGAACATTCTTCTCACTGATCACCAATTGTAGGGACATTCTTCTCACTGATCACCAATGTAAATGGCATTTTCCCCACTGACCCTTGATGAATTGGTTTTAGCAGGGTTCCCCCATGCTAGAAAGTTGTTTTAAAGGTTCTTTGGGGGTAAAAAGTTTGAGAAAGGTTGTCCTAGATGGATGATTCTGATGATCTCAGGCAATTAATGCTTACCTCTTGCCAAAACTTTGATTTTCAGTTTTTAATAAGGTTGAGGGCTTAGAACCTCTGTTACATTGGGGGTCAGTAGGTAGAATGCTCCTTACAATAGTGGTGTGAATACAGCTCTTACAGACAGATAAACCGATCATTGGTATCATACCGCTCGATCTTTCAAGTGGCATTTGTCAGAGAACTATGGAGGCACCATCAAATTGGAGGTCAAACAGTCCCAGCACAAGGAATCACTAGCAAGCTCTGGAGGAACTTTCATGTGGAGGATTGGTTTGAACCAAACTATGTTATTATGTGATCACACTATGAAGCATTAAAGTGGTTTGGCCTTTTTTACCATTTGGTTTGGGGCTTCTGTTTTTATATTTTGAGGTTTTTGTT
Organism: Lithobates pipiens; assembly: GCF_037356315.1. NCBI lineage: Eukaryota > Metazoa > Chordata > Amphibia > Anura > Ranidae > Lithobates > Lithobates pipiens. The sequence goes on from NW_027507788.1 coordinate 224,087,981, forward strand.
GTCTTGTCTTGTCTATGGGGAGATTCTCCCTCTCTGTTTGCCTTGGCGACTATAGTCAAGGGGTCAGAGAATCATGGAAAATTCTAAATTTTACAGTTGTCACCAGAACATGGGGACACCTGTTCCGGTAACAACTAAGAGGTCATTTATTTCCACTTCCTGTTAAATCTGTTGGACAGGAAGTTAGGGGAAATAACTCCATAATGGAGACACACAAAGAAACCCTGATATGGGATTTATCCATCCCCTAATTAAAAAAAAAAAAAAAAATTATATATATATATGTAACTATAACAAATAAAATAATAACATAATACCGTATATACTCGAGTATAAGCCGAGATTTTCAGCCTCTTTTTTGAGGCTGAAAGTGCCCCCCTCGGCTTATACTCGAGTCATCGCTGTCTGCCTGCTCGATCAGCGTGTCGAGCAGACAGACAGCGGACATTCTACCCTTCAAACGCCGCGCCTCCGCCTTCGCCTGTGATAGGCGGAACACTGAATTTCCCAGCAGCCTGTGTTCCGCCTATCACGGACATCGTCTCATCCTCGTACTACGGACGAGGATGAGACGATGTCCGTGATAGGCGGAACACAGGCTGCTGGGAAATTCAGTGTTCCGCCTATCACAGGCGAAGGCGGAGGCGCGGCTTTTGAATTTTAGAATGGCCGCCGAGGCGCCGACGAAGAGCGGCGATCCTGGCAAGGCACGGGACGGAGGCAAGGCACGGGACGGGACGGAGGCAAGGCACGGGACGGAGGCAAGGCACGGGACGGAGGCAAGGAGGCAAGGCACGGGACGGAGGCTCGGGACACAGGTAGGCTGGCACACACACACACACACACACACACAGGGATGGATGGATGGATGGATGGAGACACACACACACAGGGATGGATGGATGGATGGAGACACACACACACAGGGATGGATGGATGGATGGACACACACACACACAGGGATGGATGGATGGATGGACACACACACACACAGGGATGGATGGATGGATGGACACACACACACACAGGGATGGATGGACGGACACACAGGGATGGACGGACACACAGGGATGGACGGACACACACACAGGGATGGACAGGCATGTCTCACCCTCGGCTTATACACGAGTCAATAAGTTTGCCAGTTTTTTTGGGGGTAAATTGGGGGCCTCGGCTTATATTCGGGTCGGCCTATACTCGAGTATATACGGTACATAAAAAGAACTTTCTGTCTGGATATAGTCTTTAATTTACCATGTTTGTGTGTCTACAGGTCAGTCCCAATTCCAATAATCAAAAAGCCAATCAGACAAGCTGTTTTCTTCTTCATCAGATGAGGACAATGTACAGAAATATGTACAGATATGCTGAAATGTGCTGGGCAAGGTGAAGGTCAGAGAGTGGAAGCAAATGTTTGTTTTTCGTAGAAGGCAGATATACACACATAAAGTGAGGACTTTCTTTGGAATCACCCAGTGATGATTTATTACAACTTCTATGACCCCAGTGCTGCTCAATACCAGAACCTCCACGACCCCAGTGATGCCCATTACCAGAACCTCTGCAGTACCAGTGATAACCATTACAAGAACCTCTATGACTCCCTTAATGCTCATTCCAGGAATCTCTATGGCCCCAGTTATGCCCATCATGAAAACTTCTACGACCCCCATTTTCTACGACCCCCATCTTGATGGCAGTAACAAGAACCTCCACACCCATTCATGCCCATTACAGAACTTCTATGGTTCCAGTGATGTTCATTATTTGAACCTTTACGACTCCATTGATACCAATTACAAGAACGTCTACGACACCAATAATGCCCTTTACAGGAATCTCTATGGTCCCAATTATGCCCATTATGAGAACTTCTTGGACCCCAGTGATGCCCATTACAAGAACCTCTACAACCCCATCGATTCCCATTACTAGAACTTCTACGACCCCAGTGATCCTCATTACAAGAACTTCTACGACCCCATTGACCCCCATTACAAGAACTTCTACGACCCCATTCATCCCCATTACAAGAACTTCTACGGCCCCATTCATCCCCATTACAAGAACTTCTACGGCCCCATTCATCCCCATTACAAGAACTTCTATGGCCCCATTCATCCCCATTACAAGAACTTCTACGACCCCAGTGATGCCCATTACAAGGTATTATCTGGGTTTACAAAGCTTTAGGTGCACAGTGGATTTACATCCTTTGTAGTTACTGAGAAATTAAGGCTGGATTCACACATGAGCCGCATGCAGCTCACAACAGGAGTTTGGTGCATCCTGCTTTGCCGTTTCAGGTCTGATTTCAGCCCAAATTTTGGGCTGAATTCGCACCTGAAACAGACCAAAAGACGCACAGTGTTTTTGTGCAAAGCGCACCGAACCTGCTACGGAGATATGTGAACCGGCTCCATAGAGAGTTGGTCAAAATCTCCTGCTATTGCGAATTGGATGCGAAGAACCTGCATTCCAATTTGCAATGGTGTGAACCCAGCCTTAAAGTGAATGTTTTTGTGCCTGGGGTTCAGGAGGTGGCAGGGCGAGGTATGTTGGGGGGGGGGGGGGGTTGTCAGGTAAAGGTATTTTTTATGAACACAGAGTGGGGCTCGGGAGCAAGCATGTACCAGTGCCCCCATAGAAAGTGGCTTGCTATAGGGGTACTCAGCAGGGTGGAGGAGCCCAGAGTGCCGGTTGGAGACCCAAGAAGCGAAGATCGGGGCTGCTCTGTGCAAAACCATTACACAGAGCAAGTAAGTTTGTTATTAAAAAAGTTTTGTTATTAGTTTGATTAGTTTAATTAGTTATTATTTTCTTATTAAAAAAAAAATAATGTTTACACTTTAATATCACTTTAAGGACACAGCAGCACAGTCAGAAAAGTTTGGTAACTAGTAAGGCTGCATTCACACCTGAGCTTTTAAAAGTCTTGTTTATTGCTGCGATTTTGTACAGGTCACCAATGTAAAAAGCAGAAAATGTCTGTAATCTTCCCTAAAGAAGCTCATGTTATTTTGTGAGCTCAAGGTGTTTTTCAGTCCTTTTGGTTTAGGTGACAAAACGCTCAGATGTGAACAGGTGCCATTGAAATTAATAGGATTTTGCTTGTTGGGCATTTTTCAGGCTTTTTTTGGGGCTTTTTACAAGCGTTTTATGAGCTGAAAAGTTCAGAAGGGCACACAAGAAGGTCTCTTGGCAAATAAAGTTAGTAGACCGTGTGTCTACTCCATAACTGTGCTAAATCCAGTATAATGGCTCCCACTGCTGACCACCTTCTGAAAATGTCAGCTGCCTATGGCTTCAGTACTTTTGAACCAGAACACATATGCAAATCAGGAAAGCCAGGGCTCCGCATACTCATTCATAGACTTATAAAGTGCTTAAAGAGTCTCCCCTCCCCCTCCGGTTCCACAATAGGCACCTTTTGGGGGAGAAGTGGGGAGCGGATACCTGTCTTTGATAGGTATCCTGTTCCAACTTCTAGGGGTCCACCCAGTGGCCCATGACATCACCGCGGGGCTCCCTCCTCCTCTCCCTGTCACCGGGCCAGTAGGAGAGAGGAGCAGGGCCTCGTGCAAGCACAGTAGGGTTCCCGGTATGAAGCCGTAAGGCTACACTGCCGGGTTCCCTTACCTGCAATGACATGCACCCGACAGATGATGGAAACATCAGCTGCCGTGCTGACATCGCTGGACTCCAGGACAGGTAAGTGTCCAATTATTAAAAGCCAGCAACTGCAGTATGTGTGCAGTAGCTGTGCAGTGTATATAGTACGTGTAGCTGCTGGCTTTTAATTATTTTATTTTTTTGGGCGGACCTCCGCTTTAATGTGTATGTGCTTATATTTTGCAAAGTAGGACATGAAGCATTTTGTGCACCACATTCCATGGCTCTGTAATGCAACACATAAATATTGCGTACAGCTGAGATAAATAGGGAAAGAACTACGGTACCTACTTGCCACTTTTTTTTTCACACAAATAGAGATTTATTTTGGGGGTATTCAATTACCAGTTTTTTTTTATTTAAACAAATAAAGACCATTTTTTTTTTCATATTTTCTGTAAAATTTTAAAAACAGGTAATCTTTCTCCTTCACTGATGTGCGCTGATTAGGCTGCACTGATGGGCATTGATATGCACTGATAGTGGGCACTGATGAGGGAGCACTGATAGGGGTCACTGATGGCCACTGGTAGCGCTGATAGGTGACACTGATGAGGAAGCATTGATGGCATAAATGGCAGCACTGATGGGCACTACATGGCAACACTCATGGTCACTGATTGGCAGCACTGATAGGTGGCACCGATGAGGCAGCACTGGTGGGCACTGATTGGAAGTCCTGGTGGGCACTGATAGGTGGCACTGGCGTGCACTGATTGGCAGCACTGGTAGTCACTGATTGGCAGCACTGGTGGGCACTGATTGGCAGAACTGGTGGGCACTGTTGAGACTTCACTGATAAACAGGACACTATGATCACAGAGCGCGCCACCCACAGCCTGCTGTGGTTGGGATCACATATGACAGCCTCCAAGAAGTAGCCGTCTGTGCTGTAGCCATCATTTGGCTATATCACGGTCGACAAGTGGTTAAAGTGGTTGTAAATCCTCCATATCCCCAGTGAAGTGACTGGCCTCAGGTGATACACAGAGATGAAAGAAGTCCTCCTACATAAGTTGTAACTGCTTATCTACAGTCATTCCCCTACATCCATTCAAAGTGGCAGATCCCCTTTCTGTCACTGCAGGGAACGATCGCGGATGGCCGGCGGACATCAAGTCCGCCAGTCCCGCTGACTGGTTCCCCCACTGGCCAATGGGAGCGAGATCCTGCGTCGACATATACATACTGCGATTTGCGGGATCATACCACAGTATAATGACGGCGGCTGGTGTACAAGCAGTTAAAGTTGCTGTAAAGGCAGACGGTGTATTTTATGCGTTAAAGTATAACTAAAGGTAAAACTTTTTTCTTTCATTCATTGGCGGACACAGTACCTTTAATCTTGACCTTAGGGTTATATCACCACCTTCAGGAGAGGGACTAAGCAGAATATGTAAAAACAGCAAAACTGCACAGTACCGCCCAGGGGCAGTCCTACTGGCTATAACCCCTCACTCTGCTTCCAACAGCTCAGTTTTTTTCTGCCTAGTGTAGGAGATGGACCTGGCTCCCGGTGGGACCATTGGTCCTGGGAATTTTTTATGCTTTTTGATTCCTACAATTAACAGCCGGGCTGGGTGAGAGGCTGGATAATATAGAACCTGGTAGTCTCCCCAGCCTGGCCATCGAGTGTGAGCAGACCGTAGCTATGAGCTGGGTTGGCACGACGTGCCCTGTCTGATCCAGGGGCAGCTGGGGAGCTATATGCTCCGGGGCACACATATGACCGGGCTACTGCTGTCTGTGTCACAGTGTGCCATGGCCGACAGCCATCCCGTACTGCTCGGGTGATGGGTCTGTACGTGGAATGTGTCCAACAGTCCCTGCAGGAGGGGTAAGTATGGGTCCACCTGTCTCGGCAGGATAGAGCAGCTGGGCATTCCCTGGGAGGTCGATTAAGGGGTCTCTCGCTCTCCCTTTCTTCGCTCCCTGTCCCTTTCCCTCCTCCCCATGCTATGGGCCGCTGTGTGACTAGGCATGAGGGGTGCCTGGCCAGGGGTCCTGGGGGGGGGGGGTGGCGGCTTATAGTCCTGGCAGGGGTTGCGCTGGCGGTTGGTGGTCCTTTTTTCGTTTTCCCTGTTTTTAGACCTTGGTGGGGGTATCTGTGTGTATGCCATGTAGATCAGCCACAGCGCGGACCGTGCCCATTTTCCGGTGGCCACAGCCATTTTTCTGTAGCCCCATGCTCTCGGACGTTTTTTGCTGAGTTGGCCATTTTCTAGTAGCCTCAGTTTGTTTTACCTCTAGCGCTGGGTGGCTGACACAGGGGAGAGCAGACGGCAGCAGCACAGCGCAGTACCTGGGTCAGGGTGGTGAGTCCTGTGGGGGGTCCCTCAGTCTGTGGCAGTTAGGAGGGTGGGCATTTTGTGTGACTTGCCTTAGGTCCCTAGTGGTGACAGGCGAGAGTGGGTCAGCATGACGTCAGAAGCTGGCGCTTCTTCCCCAGACATCCCTGTTATTGCAACTGGTTCCCGTGCACCTTCGGTGCCTATGGACGCTCTGTCGGCAGTCCTGGAGTCCTTTGTTGCCAGGGTGGAAGTGGCGTGTGGGCGCAATGGGGGTAAAAAATGCCCCCTCCCCCCATCATGTTCTGGGGAAAGCTCTGATTCAGATTCGGGCCCCACTGTGACAGGTGGCCCCTGTTCTGATGTATCGGGATGTGGACCAAGACCGTTCGGACAGTGAGGTTGACTATGTGTCCGGGTCAGCACAGGAAAAATTAGTAGTAGGAGCACTTATTAAAGCGGTGCGGGATAACCCTAAAGATGGAGGCTATGGCTACCTAGCTTATTTTGATAAGTTTATTTACAAGGAGTGTGGAAGCCCGCAGCGGGCCTTTTCGGTCCCAAGATGGATAGCGGTACGTTAACCATTTGAGGAGAGTTTCCTGAAAAAATGGACATCTCCCCCAGGACTCCCCGGTATCTAGGTTAAATATGGTAGCCAGGATTCCGGTGGAAGGGACCCCCTCTTTCAAGGACTCTGCCAACAGAAGAGCCGAGGTGGTTGCCCGGTCCATGTTTACGGTGGTGGGGTCAGCATTGCGGTCAGTGTTAGCCAGGGCCCTGGTGTCGCAGACGCTTACTGAATGGGCTAAACCTTCATGCGGCAAATCTGTTGCCGCATGAAGGTTAGCCCCCGCTGACTCTCGGGTGGGGGGTCTCCTTTGGGAGTTTACAGCCCGGTGGACCTCCCTACTTTCCGACCAGTGGGTCTGCGAACTGGTTTCATCAGGATACAAGATAGTTTCTTTCTTGTCCACCAAAGAGATTTTTTCCCTCTGACCTTTATCTTCTTCCGGCTTGTCGGGAAGCCCTGTTCGGGGTAGTACAGGACCTGCTGTTGTGCGGGGTGATAGTACCTGTACCGACGCTGGACAGGTTTCAGGGATTCTACTCCAATCTGTTTGTTGTCCCAAAGAAGGAAGGGGCCCATCCGGTCCTGGATCTTAAGGTCCTCAACCGCTTTGTGAAAGTACAAAGGTTCAGGATGGAATCCGTTCACTTCATGGTCGCTGCACTCCATCAGGGGGATTTCCTGGCGTCCTTGGACATCAAAGACGCATACTTGCATGTCCCCATATGCATCAAGCATCAGAGGTTTCTGCGATTTGCGGTTGGGGATGAGCACTACCAATTTGTAGCTCTCCCGTTTGGCCTGGCGTTGGCACCAAGAGTCTTCACCAAGGTGCTAGCCCCAATTCTGTCATTGCTAAGGCAACGGGGAATCGCAATTGTGGGTTACCTGGACGACCTCCTTCTGAGAGCAGCTTCCGTCCTCAGAATTAAGGGAGGATGTGGCGATCACCATACAGACCCTTCGGGAGTTTGGTTGGGTACTGAACCTCCAGAAATCGTGTTGGTGCCGACTCAAGGCCTGGAATACCTGGGCTTAATTCTGGACTCCTCAGAGGCGAGAGTCTTTCTCCCTTCGGACAAGCTGCAGACTCTTCAATCTGCTGTGAAGTTGTTAGTGTCGCAGGTGGTCGTCTCTGCGTTTTTGCTTGCGAGTCCTGGGTCTCATGGTAGCCACTTTCGAGGCGGTACCGTATGCTGAATTCCACACTCGAGTCTTGCAGAAAGAGATCCTGTCCAAATGGGACAAATCTCCGTCATCCCTGGATTGTCAAATTCGGGTGAGCCAGCTAGTCAGGGAGTCTCTTCTCTGGTAGCTGAGGTCTCCAGCCCTTTGGTCCGGGAAGTTGTTCCTTCCTCTTCATTGGACGATCACAACGGACGCCAGCCTGACCGGCTGGGGGGGAGGGGTTTGTGGAGTACAGTCGGTCCAGGGTCACAGAACGCAAGAAGAATCTCGCCTGCCGATCAATGTGCTGGACCGTCGGGCGATCAGGCGGTGCCTCTCCACATGGTCACAGAGGCTGCTGGACCAGAGGGAATGGTCACTGCATCCAGAAGTATTTCGGCTCCTTTGCCTAAGGTGGGGCACACCAGATGCAGATGTGGGTCTTATAGCTTCTCGACTCGAATCGGAAGGTACAGAGGTTTGTGGCCAGGTCAAAAGATCCCTGGGTGGACACGGCAGACGCGTTGGTGGCTCCGTGGGGCATTATCGGCTGATTTAAGCCTTCCCCCACTCAAACTTCTACCACATCTGCAGAGTGGAGGCCGAAGGGGATTCCGATGATTCTGATTGCCCCAGATTGGCCTCAATGTCCTTAGTACAGTAAGAATGATGGCGGATGTTCCTTGGCGGCTGCCGATGCGAGAGGACCTCCTGTCGCAAGGTCAATACTTCATTCTGCTTTACCGTCACTGGTTTTAACCGCATGGCTGTTGAAAGCCAGGTGCTAAGGGACCAAGGTCTGTCGGATTCGGTAATCTCCACTATGCTGAGGGCACGGAAGTCATCTTCTCTGAAGATTTATCATCGTACGTGGAAGGCCTACATCTCCTTGTGTGAGGAGATGGGGTGGTGTCCGTGTACATATTCAGTTTCCAAGATCCTGCTGTTTTTGCAGCGAGTGGGACAGAAACTTGCATTAAGCACAATCAAAGGGATGGTAGTTATCAGATATCAGCTTTGGCTGTCTTTTTTTACGACCCTTGGTGACTCATTCATTGGTGAGTACATTTGTTCAGGGGGTTTGACATGTGGCCCCTCCAGGTTCGACCACCGCTACCTCCGTGGGATTTTAATCTGGTGCTCTCGGTGCTTCAGAAACTGTCGTTTGAAAACATTAGGGAGATCCACTTATTGACACTCTCTCAGAAAGTTGTCTTTTTAGTGGATATTACATCTGCCAGGAGGGTTTCTGAGTTAGCGGCCTTGTCATGCAAGTCTCCCTACTTGATCCTCCACAAGGAAAGCGGTGCTGCGTCCGCAGCCTTTGTTTCTACCAAAGGTTGTTTTGGCCTTTCATCTTAATGAGGACATTGTGCTTCCATCCTTATATCCACGGCCGTCACACCCCAAAGAGATGGCTTTGCATTCCTTGGACGTGGTTCGGGCTCAGACTCGGACTCTCTGTTTGTATAGGTGGCTGGTCCGAAGAAGGGACTGGCGGTCTCATCGGCCACCATTTCTCGGTGGATCAGACAGATTGTTGTTCAGGCTTATGCCATAAGGGGGCGGCTGCCCCCTTTACTGTCACAGCGCTTTTGACCAGGACAATCGGTGCCTCCTGGTCTTTCCGACATCAAGCGTCCGTTTCCCAGGTGTGTAAGGTGGCGACCTGGTCGTCCGTTCACACTTTTACAAAATTTTACAGCGTTGATGTAAGCATATCTTCAGATGCTTGCTTTGGCCGCAAGGTTTTGCAGGCAGCCGTTTAAGGTTCCAACTTCTCCATTGAGGAGCTCTGGTTGTTATTGGTGGAGTTTATTTTCTTTCTGTTCCCACCCCTCGTTTTTTGACACTGCTTGGGGACGTCCCTAAGGTGAAGATGCTGTGTCCGTCAATGAACGATAGAGAAAATAGGATTTTTGTAATCACTGTAAAATCCTTTTCTCTGAAGTTCATTGCCGAACACAGCACCCACCCCTCCTATCTATGGTTATATTGCTTTTTGATGAACTGAGCTGTTGGAAGCAGAGTGAGGGGTTATAGCCAGTAGGACGGCCCCCTGGTCGGTACTGTGCAGTTTAGCTGTTTTTACATGTTCTGCCTAGTCCTCTCCTGAAGGTGGCGATATAACCCTAAGGCCAAGATTAAAGGTGCTGTGTCTGTCAATGAACTTCAGAGAAAAGGATTTTACGATGAGTACAAAAATCCTATTTTTCCAGTTTTGGATGGAGTGGAGAGGGATTAAAACCCCTGTCAAGTTTTATTGCTATCTGTCCCCCCCGTTAGAGAGTTCCATCCTCTCTGTTTATAATTATTAAAAATTCAAGTAAAAAACATTGCCCCATTTTGGGTTGCCCCCTGAAAAGTAATCAAGGGGAAATCTTCCAATGGCCCTAGTTCTGGTGAGCTGGGGGGGGGGGGGGGGGGGGCCAAGAAGTTACCTTAATTTACAAGGATTTCCTCTCACTTCCTGCTTGGCTGTGGGACAACCTTCTGTGTACAGCAGCCCCAGCAATACTTACCGGAGCCCCATTTTGATCCAGCAGTGTTGCACGAGAGACTCGGTTGTCCGGGACTCTCCCTCCTTATTGGCTGAGACAATAGCGAAGTGCCATTGGCTCCTGCTGCTGTCAATCAAAGTCAGCAAGCCAATGAGGAGAGAGAGGGGTCTGAATGGACATAGAGCTGCTCGGGTGACCCCATAGCAAGCTGCTTGCTGTGGGGGTTACACGTCGGGAGGGAGGGGCAAGGAGCGCTGAAGAGGGACCCGAGAAAAGGAGTGCAAATCCAGTAAAACAGAGCAGGTAAAACATGTTTGCTATTTTTACACAAAAATAAAAAATGAGACATTGCCATTACTTTACGCCTTGTCTGCATAATGTGTGTTAAAAATGGCCACTTTTAGTTTTCGCCAAAATCCTATGTGGCAGGGTGACAACAGAGGAGAAGAACTGGGAAACAAGGACAGGGAGTGTAGTCATCCTAAAAGAGGTAATGTCCACATATGAACCTTCCTGGCAAGATCAGCACTGATCTCCTGCAGCCTCCTGGCACTCACTTCCCATTTACATGTGCTTCAGAGGTGGCTACATGCCATTTCTCAGGGTCAGTATCCCGATGGTGACAACAGTGGACCCAGCCTGTGTAATGGGTGTTGAAATGGCAGTTAGTATCCACCATGGGAAGCCTCTATAACACGGTGACAATGGAGGGGAACCACAGACACAGTGTTGTCATCCTATAGGATCTTAATGACAAGATTGCTGCTGATCTCCTGCTACTTTTTTTGCACACACTTTCCCACCTATATGCACTCCAGTGATGCCTGCATGTCATTTGTCAGGGTCAGTTTTCTGATGGTGACAACAGTGGGGCCATGTCTGCATAATAGTTGTTGAGACGGCCACTTGTAGACTGCATGGAAAGCCAATGTGACAGGGTGACAACAGAGAGGAACAACTGGGAAACATGGACGCTGTGTTGTATATAGGGTGCTAAATCAGGAACAAGGACCCTAATGGCAGGATCACCACTGAATGCCTGCAAACACTTTACACCCACTTCTATCCACGTACACTCGTCACTGATGGCACAGTCTGCATGGCATTTCTCAGGGTCAGTTTTCTGATAGAGACAACACTAGTCTATAATACCACGTACACATGATCAAAATTTTGGTCAGAAAAAGCTCTGATGATTTTTCCGATGGGATTCCGCTCAAGATGTCTTGCATACATGCGGTCACACAAAAGTTCTATGAACTTTCCACCATCAAGAACGCGGTGACGTACAACACTACGACAAGCCGAGAAAATTAAGTTCAATGCTTTCGAGCATGCGTGGAATTGTTTCTGAGGATGCGTAGGAATTTTGCACGTCGGAAATGCTACAGACGATCAGAATTTCCGATCAAGACTTTTTCTCTTATATTCACCGACCGACACAGCTCCTCTCTGTAAAAAGTGGGTTTGTTAGCCTGCCACTAGGAGAAACTAGGCAAAATTGTAACAATACACAGAATTGTCTGTCAGTCGGTGAGCTTCAATGCTCCGGGGTATACATGTGACCGGGCTACAGATGTCTGGATCACAGTATACTGAGGCCAGCAGCCACCCTGTAACTGCGCAGGAGTGGGTCTGTGATGGAATGTTTCCCAGCTCTTCGGGACTGGTAAGTACAGCTCTCCCTGCTTCGGTGGGGTGAGCAGCTGGGCATTTCCTGGGAGGTCGATTCGGGGGCCACCTCCTTCTCTTCTCTCCCACGTCCCTATCTTCCCTGGCTGCATGTGTCTGCTGTGTGGTGTGTGTACAGGGGATCGCTGGGTCTCTCAACTGTATGGGGTGTGTGCGGTTAGCGATGGTCCTGGTTCCGGTGTGGGGGGTCCCAAAAAGGCGCTGAAGCTCACAAGGGGAACCTGCTCTGCCCCCATCCAAAATGGCCGCCGGACAGCGCCATGCACTGAAAGGAACAGTGCTGCCTCAAACACAGCTAAATATCTGTTCCTTTCCCCCGCATGGCGCTGTACGGCGGCCATTTTGGATGGGGGCAGAGCAGGTTCCCCTTGTGAGCTTCAGCGGCCATTTTCTGTAGGTTTTCCCTATTCAGATCATTGGCGGCCATTTTCTTGAAGTCTGAGCGCTTGTGTTCACCGCAGCTCTCTAATGACAGCACGCCATGTGCTATCACACTGCTCTGACCTATCAGACGAAGCGGACCAGGACCAATCGGACAGTGTGGATGATTCCCTGTGTGGGTCCGGGCTCGACAAAGCGCTTGTTGGAGCACTTATCACAGCTGTGCGTGATACCCTGAAGATCCAGGAGCCAGCGGATCCCTCTGCTGATGTATCGGTCCCCTTTGGGTCCCGCAAGCCAGCACATTCACCTAATTTGTTCCCATATTTGACTTATTTTGACAAGTTCATCTACAGGAAATGTGGTCGGCCGTAAAGGACCTTTTTGGTCCCCAAAAACATGGAGGTGCATTACCCCTTTGAGGATAGCCTTTTCAAGAAATGGTCGGCTCCTCCGGTCGTGGACCCCCCAGTATCCAGGTTAAATAAAGTAACCACGATCCCGGTAGAGGGGACTCCTGCATTCAAGGATCCCACGGACAGGAAGGCTGAGGCAGTGGCTCGTTCCCTGTTTATGGTTGTGGGGTCCGCCATACTGGCATCTGCACTTGTGTCACAGACACTGACTGAGTGGGCAAAACTTTTGCACCGCGTATTGGGAGAGCAGAAGGCTTCTCCTGTCTGCGTAGAATTGGCGGACCAACTAGTGCAAGTCCTCAAGTACGTTTGTGACATGTCCCTGGATACCCTCCCTTTGTTGTCCAGGGCTTCAGTGTCAGCTGTGGTGCTGCAGCGCCTGATTTGGTTAAAATGCTGGTCTGCTGACCAGGCATCTAAGAAAGCCCTGACGGATCTTCCCTTCCTTGGCGATCGACTCTTTGGAGCCTCATTGGGTGATATTATTAAAAATGCCACCGGTGGTAAGAGCACCCTACTCCCGCAAGCCAGGAAGCCTAAGGAGCCACACCGCAGGCAAGGGCCTTCTTTTTCTGCTCACAAACGGCTTTTTTGTCCAACCGGGGCTTCGGCGAAGCGTCCTCAGCCCCGACAGGATGACCACGGGTGGACAAAAGCGTCCCTGGCATCACAAGCCTAGCAAGCCTGCGACAAAAAGTGCTACCGCATGAAGGTTTGCCCCCACCCATGTCTCAGGTGGGGGGGTCACCTTCAGGAGTTTGCAACTTGGTGGTCCCCCGATTATCCGACCAATGGGTCTGCGATCTGATTTCCACAAGCTACAAGATAGAGTTTCTCTCTTGGCCGCTAAACAGATTCTTCCCTTCCAGCATACCCGTGTCCCCGGTTCCCCAGGAGGCCATGTTGGGGTCGGTAAGGGACTTGCTGAGTCGATTGTACCAGTTCCGGAATCGGTACGCTTCCAGGGATTCTACTCAAATCTGTTTGTGGTTCCCAAGAAGGAAGGGGTACGTCCAATCTTGGACTTAAAAGCCCTCAAACACTTTGTAAAAGTGCAGAGGTTCAGGATGGAATCAGTTTGCTCAGTAGTCGCTGCACTCCATCAAGGGGACTCCCTGGCATCCTTGGACATCCAGGATGCGTAACTGCACATACCCATATGTCTGCGGCATCAAAAGATTTGCAGTTGGGGAAGCCCACTATCAGTTTGTGGCTCTACCATTTGGCCTGGCATCAGCCCCCCGAGTCTTTACCAAGGTATCGGCTCCAGTCTTGGCGTTGCTGTGACAACGCGGGATCGCAATCGTGGGATATCTAGACGAGCTTCTCTTGAGAGCATCTTCCGCCTCAGAATTGGAGGAGGATGTTGTGATCAACATGCAGACTTTGCAAGAGTTTGGGTGGCTGTTGAACCTAAAGAAGTTGGTGGTTGTACCGACCCAGTGTCTGGAGTACCCAGGTTTGCTGCTGGACTCCAAGGAAGCAAGAGTCTTTCTCACTTTAGACAAAGTGCAGACCCTCAGGGCCGAGATAAGACTACTGTGGAATCACAAGCAGTCGTCACTTCGCTTTTGCATGCGAATCCTGGGACTCATGGTGGCCACCTTTGAGGCTGTGCCGTATGCCCAGTTCCACACCAGGGTCTTGCAGAAAGAGATTTTGTCGAAATGGGACAAATCTCCGTTGTCCCTGGATCGCTCGATCCAGGTGAGCCAGTCAGCCAGGGACTCCCTGATATGGTGGCTGAGATCCCTGGTGATTCAGTCAGGAAAATCGTTCCTACCTTTACAATGGACGGTGATCACAACGGACGCCAGCCTATCCGGCTGGGGTGGAGTGATGGGGATTCAGTCGGCTCAGGCCTCTGGTCGACGGAAGAATCCAAGTTGCTGATCAATCTGCTCGAATTGAGAGCGATCAGGCTGTGCCTCCACACATGGTCGTTGAGTCTTCAAGGGCGTCCGATCAGGATACAGTCAGACAACGCCACGGCTGTGGCATACATAAATCACCAAGGGGGAACAAGAAGCTCAGCTGCTGCTTGGGAGGTCGCTCACATACTTCGGTGGGCAGAACAACACATATCGGCCTTGTCGGCCATTTACATCCCGGGGGTGGAAAATTGGCAGGCGGTCTATCTGAGCCGCCAAATGCTGAACCCAGGAGAATGGGCATTGCATCCGGAGATATTCAGGCAGCTGTGGCTGAAGTGGGGAACACCAGATGTGGATCTATTGGCCTCCCGTCTCAATCGGAAGGTGCCAAGGTTCGTGTCCAGGACAAGAGATCCGTGGGAAGACGCATCAGACGCGCTGGTGGCTCCATGGGATCAGTACCAGCTGATCTACGCCTTTCCTCCACTAAAACTGTTGCCACGTCTGCTTCACAGAGTGGAAGCCGAAGGGATTCCAGGAATCCTGGTTGCCCCAGATTGGCCTCAGCAGCCCTGGTACGCGGACCTGGTGCGTCTGATGGCAGACGCTCCCTGGCGACTGCCGTTGCGAGAGGACCTCCTGTCTCAAGGTCCAATCTTTCATCCTGCTTTACCATGGCTGGCTTTGACGGCATGGCTATTGAGAGCCAGGTGTTGAGGTACCGGAGTCTGTCGGACTCGGTGATCCCAACTATGTTGTGGGCGAGGAAATCTTCTTCTCGGAAGATATACCATCGTACCTGGAAGGCCTAAATCTCCATATGTGAGGAGAACATCTGCGTTCTTTTTCTATTTCCAGGATCCTGCTGTTTCTCCAACAAGGAGTTGACCAGAGATTGGCATTAAGCACCATCAAAGGGCAAATTTCAGCTTTGGCTGTCTTTTTCAACGACCCCTGGCATTGCACTCCTTAGTGAGTACTTTCGTTCAGGGGGTCCGACACGTAGTCCATCTGGTGCGCCCACCGTTACTCCATGGGATTTGAACCTGGTATTGTTGGCACTTCAAAAACTGCCATTTGAAAACATCAGGGAGATTCCCCTGTTGACTCTTTTCCAGAAAGTGGTCTTTCTAGTGGCCATCACATCGGCCAGGAGAGTTTCGGAATTGGCGGCCTTGTCTTGCAAGTCGCCTTATCTGGTCATCCACAGGGATAAGGTGGTCTTGGCTTTTCATATCAATGAGGACATTGTATTACCATCGTTGTGTCCTAAGCCGAAGCACCCCAAAGAGGTGGCCCTTCACGCTCTCAATGTGGTTAGGGCTCTGAAGGTGTACTTGTCTGCCACGGCTCCCTTTCGGAAGTCAGACTTACTGTTTGTTTCAGTGGCTGGTCCAAAGAAGGGTATGGCGGTCTCGTCGGCCACCATTTCCAGGTGGATCAGACAGATTGTAGTCCAAGCCTATGCCTTGAAGGGGCAGGTGCCCCCCTTTCTGGTCACGGCCCACTCTACAAGGGCAATCGGAATGTCTTGGGCCTTCTGTCACCAAGTGTCTGTTGCTCAGGTGTGTAAGGCGGCAACCTGGTCGTCTGTACATACGTTTACCAAGTTCTACAAGGTAGACGTCAGTGCATCGGCTGATGCCTGTTTTGGCCGCAAAGTTTTGCAGGCTGCCGTGTAGTTGCAATAAATGCACAAACTTGTTTTCCTGGTTTTTCGATAAAAACGCAGCACTGTTGTGTTAATGCACTGTTGCATTATTTCCGCAATTGGTTGCGGTCTTGGGGATCACTCCTGTTGAGGATGTCCGGTTATGTGGCAGTATTTTTTTATACACTGCAGTTGTGGGTTTAGTTTCACTGGTTCCCACTTGCCATAGTGGATGAAGTTTTTATGCTGTTTTTTCCCACCCCTCGTTTTGGCACTGCTTGGGGACGTCCCACTTTGTACAGAGAGGAGCTGCGTCGGTCGGTGAATATAAGAGAAAACAGGATTTTTTGTACTCAACGTAAAATACTTTTCTCTGTAATTCACTGACCGACACAGCACCCACCCCTCCTTTTCTCTATGTTATACTGCTTGTTGATGTACTGAAGCTGCTGGGGCAGCAGGGAGGGTTGTTAGCACAGGGTCCGCCCCTGGGCGGTACTGACAATTCTGTGTATTGTGTTACAATTTTGCCTAGTTTCTCCTGTCGGTCGGTGAATTACAGAGAAAAGGATTTTACGGTGAGTACAAAAAATCCTGTTTTTCGACCGAAAAATTGAGAACCTGCTCTCAGTCTTTTGCTGGCTGAAATTTCCATCAGCAAAAGTCCGATGGAGAATACACACGGTCGCACTTTCCGACCAAAAACTCCCTTCGGTCTTTTGCTGCCCGAATTTCTGATCGTGTGTACGGGGCATGTGTCTGTGTAATGGGTATTGAAATGGCCACTTGTAGCCACCATGGGAATTCCATGTGACAGGGGGACAACACCTGGAGGACAAGTGGGAGACAGGGACAGAGTGTTGTCTCCCCAGAACAGGTAATACATATAGACAATTCCCCTTAGGGACTTTTACAGACAGCAAAAATCACAAACATTTTTTCTTTTTGCTAAAAAAAAAAATATTTAAAAACTTTGTTAATATATTAAAAACAAACATAAAGTTCCAGTACGGGTCTATTTGTAGCATAGTATGCATGAAACCATTGTGAAGATGATTGGTCATGTATTTATAGATATTATTATTATAATACAGGTTTTATATAGCGGCAACAGTTTGCGCTTAACAAAATAAAGGCAGATATTAGTTACATTACAGTTTGGTACAAGAGGAATCAGAGGGCCCTGCACATCAGAGCTTATTTCTCATACAATATCCAGATCCATTGTCTGTATGTATTGCTCTGTATTGTGGATGTGGCAGCGGCTTACTCTCTCAGGGTGCTCTCCCCTATATTTTCCCTATAACAGGGACCTTCATGGCAGGATCAACGCTGATCTCCTGCAGTCCATTTGCACCCAATTTCCTATCTACATGCATTCCTACGATGGCTACATGGCATTGCTGTACAAATCCCAGGCGTCAGGTTACCATGACAACAGCAAAATTGCATCCTGGCGCCTGAGCTGCTACTCGAATGCTTTCACACGCTCCACATGTGCCCCCCCGCCCCGCTATGTATCCCCAGGCTCCACGTGCCCATCTGCAGGTCTGGGCCCAGCATAGTTGGTTCCCTCTGGGTAAAGGGGAGAGAGGAGAGCAGACTCCCCTTGTTGCTGACCCAAAAGTGACGTGTATGACCTCCCTTTCCAGGCCCCTCGTTGACAGTTTTTCTTGGTCATCAAAGCCGGGAAAGAATGTACACCTTGGATCACTATGCCTGAAAACGTTGCAATTCACATGTTACATATCTCCCCGTGTCCTGCTGCTGAGTCTATTGACACAGACAGCAGGACTCTGCCCCGCCCCCTCCGGCTCCTGTGTCATTGAATTTGATTGACAGCAGTGGGAGCCAGTGTCTGTGCTGCTATCAATTTTTCCAATAAGGACATGAGACACCAGATGGAGCTGGTGTGCACATTCCCGGTGCAGGAATGCAGGGTTTGGGTAAGTAAAATGGGCTCTTCTACACTAAAAAGGAGGTTTTTCATATTAATGCATAAAATATATTAAGGTAAAAAACCTTGAGGGTTTATAACTCCTTTAATTTAACTACTTGGCGCCCGCGCTATAGCCAAAAGACGGCTGCAGTGCGGGCCTTAATTGCCGAGAGGGCATCCCTGGACATCCTCCTGAGCAAGCGCAGTCTGCGTGACCCTGCACGTCGCTCGCGGCGTGCTCTGTGATCACAGAGTCTATGAGACTCGGCTGATCACAGATCCGAGTAAGGGGTTGATCCTGACCCCTTACCACGTGATCAGCTGTCAGCCAATGACAGCTGATCATGTGATCACAACAGAGCCGGTAATCGGCGCGAGGAGAAAAAAAAAAAGCCGATCACCGGCGGCCGTGAGAGGGACTTCAGTCCCGATCACGGCCAAGCCATCATTGCCCACCTGCCCCCTGCAAGTGCAACATACTTATAGTAAAAGTGCCACCCATCAGTACCACCCCTTAGTGCCTATAGTGCCACCCATCAGTGCCCATAGTGCCACCTATCAGTGCCCACAGTGCCACCTATCAGTGCCCACAATCTGCCTCAACAACAGTGCTGCACCTCATATGCCACATATCCGTGCCCATCAGTGTCATCTACCAGTGCCCATCAGTGCCGCCCATCAGGGCCCAGCAGTGCCACCTATCAGAGCCACCTATCAGTGCCCATCAGTCCCATCTATCAGTGGTACCTATCCGTGCCATCTTATCTGTGCCCATCTTTGCCCATCAGTGCCGCCTTATCTGTGCCCATCAGTGCTGCCTTATCTGTGTCTATCAGTACAGCCTTATCTGTGCCTATTGGTGCCACCTTAACCGTGCCTATCGGTGCCCACCAGTGCAGCCTATCAGTGCCGCCTCATCAGCGCATTTCAATAAAGGAGAATAATTACCTGTTTGCAAAATTTTATAACAAACTATTAAACATAATTGTTTTTCTTTTTGCATCTTTTTTTGTTTGTTTAGCAAAAATTAAAACTCCCAGCTGTAATTAAATACCACCAAAAGAAAGCTCTATTTGTGGGAAAAAAATGATAAAAATTTCATTTGGGTACAGTGTTGTATGACCGCGTAATTGTCATTCAAAGTGCGTCAGCGCTGAAAGCTGAAAATTGGTCTGGGCAGGAGGGGGGTTTAAGTGCCCAGTAAGCAAGTGGTTAAACAAAAAAAAAAAAAAACCAGCAGCAATTAAATACCACCAAAAGAAAGTTCTATCTGTGTGAAAAAATGTAATTTGGGTAAACTGTAGCATAACTGCACAATTATCATTCAAAGAGTGACAGCGCTGAAAGCTAAAAATTGGTCTGGGCAGGAAAGGGGTATAAGTGCCCGGTAAGCAAGTGGTTAATATGTGCTTTACAGATATGTTGTGTTTCCATGATCTTTGTGGTAATATCACGTAACATAAAAAAATGGAACTACCACTATTTTATTCTCTAAGGTGTTTGCTTTTAGAAAATATATCATGTTTTGGGGTTTTATTTAATCTTCAGACCTAAAATACATTTTTAATCGTGTACAAAAAAGCCTGCACAATTGGTTCTGGCTGTGAAAGGGTTAAAGGATAAGTTCACCTTCGGGAACACCTTACATGTTCCACCCATAAAATGTGTTAGTTCAAAAAAAAAAATTTAAAAAACCTGGCTCCTAACTTTTTTAGAATCAAAGCACGTTTGTCCAGCCCTGCCCCAGGGTGAGTCTTCTGACACCAGTGAGGAACGTCTTGTAGACTCCATAGGAAGCCCATGTGCCCCGAGGACAATGGAGGGGAACACAGTATTGTAAACCACATGTAATGCCCAAACAAGGACCTTCATAGCAGGATCACTGCTGATCACTTGTAACCTCTTTACACACACTTCCCCAACTATATACACTCCAGTGATGACTAGATGGCGTTTCTCAGGGTCGTTTTTTCTGACGGTGACAACAACACTGGACCCTGCCTGTATAATGGGTGTTGAAATGTCATGGGAAGTCCATGTGACAGGGTGACAATGGAGGGGAACAACTGGGAAACACAGACACAGTGTTGTCACCGTGTAACAGGCAGTGAAGGGCCTTAATGTCAGGATCACCACTGATCTCCTGCTACCTCTTTGCACCCATTTCCCATCTATAGGCACTCTAACGATGACTACCTGGTGTTTCTCATGGTCAGTTTTCTGGTTGGTGACAACAGTAGGCCATGTCTGCATAATGTGTGTTGAAATGGCCACTTGTAGCCACCATAGAAAGCCTGGGTGATAACAGAGGAGTATAACATGGAAATATGCAGAGTGTTGTGACCCTATAACAGGAACAAGGGCCCCAATGAAAAGATCCCCGCTTATCCCCTGCATCCTCCTTGCATTCACTTCCCATCTACATTCACTCCCATGATGGTTACATGACATTCCTCAGAGTCAGTTTTCTGATGGTGACAACAGTGGATCCTATATGTATAATGGTTGTGGATAAAGCCACTTGTATTATTATTTTTATTATTTAAGGTACTTATATAGCGCTGTCAATTTACGCAGCGCTTTACATATACATTGTACATTCACAACAGTCCCTGCTCTCAAGGAGCTTCCAATCTAATACCCTGTACACACGATCGGAAATCCTGCCAGCAAAAGTCCGATGTGTGCTTTTGGTCGGACATTCCGACCATGTGTACGCTACATCGGACTTTTGCTGGCGGAATTCCCGCCAGCAAAAGATTGAGAGCAGGTTCCCAATTTTTCGATCTGAAAAAGTTCCAATTCCAGCACGCAAAATTCCTACGCATGCTCGGAAACAATTTGACGCATGCTCGGAAGCATTGAACTTCATTTTCTCGGCTCGTCGTAGTGTTCTACGTCACCACGTTCTTGGCTGTCGAAAGTTCAGAGAACTTTTGTGTGACCCGTGTGTATACAAGCCAAGCTCGAGCGGAATTCCGTCAGAAAAACTATCCAGGATTTTTCTGACGTGTACGAGGCTTTAGGTCCCCAATTCACATTCATATACTGGGGCCAATTTAGACAAGCCAATTAACCTACCTGCATGTCTTTGGAGTGTGGGAGGAAACCGGTGTACCCGGAGGAGACCCACGCAGGCACAGGGAGAACATGCAAACTCCAGGCAGGTAGAGTCATGTTTGGGATTCGAACCAGCGACCCTTTTTTTTACTGCCAGTCGAGAGTGCTAACCACTACACCACTGTGCCACCCACTACACTACTGTGCTGCCCCCACTTGTAGCCAACATATGAAGCCTATGTGACAGAGTGACAACACAGAAGGACTACTGGGAAATGAGGGCGGAATGTTGTCCCTCGGTAACAGGAAGTGGCAGAGCAATGGTCTTCATAGCAGGATCGCCTCTGATCTCCCGCAGCCTCTTTGCACTCACTTCCCATCGACATGCACTCTAGCTATAGCTGCATGGCATTCCTCGGGGTCAGTTTTCTGAGGATGACAACAGTGGGCTATACCAGTGTACTGTGTGTTGAAATGGGCACTTGTAGCCCCCATGGGAAGCCCATGTGATAGGGTGACACCCGAGGGGAACAACTGGGAAACAGGGATAGCGTGTTGTCACCCTATAACAGGAACACGGACCCTAATAGCAGGATCACCACTAATCTCCTGCAGACTCCTTGCACCTACTTCCCATCTCCATGCACCCCAGTGATGGCTACATGGCACTTCTCAGGGTCAGGCTTCTGATGGGGCTGTACCAGTGTACTGTGTGTGGAAATTACCACTTGTAGCCTCCATGGGAAGCCCATGTGACAGGGTGACAACCGAGGGCAACAACTGGGAAAAGAGTTTGTCATCCTATAAAGGGAATAAGGAACTTCATGATAGGATCACAGCTAGTCTCTTGCAGCCTCTTTTCACATATATAGATATACATATATATATATATATACACATGCACTCCAGAAAGAGCTGCATGGCATTTCTCAGGGTTCATTTCTCTGATGGCTGTAGTAGAGCCAGCCTGTGTAATGTCCTGCAATCTGCGCACATGGAGGAGCTCAGTCGTGACCATCCCTGACCGGGCACAGTGTCTGTATGAAGGGAATAGAAGGATCTGACTTTCCAACACTTTTCCTAACAAAGATTTACAATTAACAGAGGATACTCCAATGATCCCACCCCCCCGCAGTCATGGATCAGGTGATGGTCCAGTACTGATCACATAATACAGATAGGAGGAGGACTATGGAGGAGACTATAGACATTTCCTGCTTATTTATACTCCGATCAATGATGATGCAGCTGATATTGAACAATGGATCAAAATGCATGCTCTGCAAAGCCAGCACCATCATCCTCATTAAGATTTGTATATGTGAGATCACCAGAATGGGGGGTGTCATATCACCAGTATTGTGGGGGGGGGGTGGTGGTGGGTGGCAGAGCCTCCTTGTCTGATGCACCACTGCTAATTGGAAGGATGCTCAGTCCCAGCCATGGCACACATCATATGCATACAGTAATACAAAGCAGATCCCAGCCATGTTCCTCCCAGTCTTGTCCTGTTGATCCAGCCCCTTGCTACAAAAAAATAATCTACAGACACAAAGAAAGATTTCCGACTTGGGGGGGAGTATAAAAACGCCCGACACACACCGTGCACAATTATTTCCCTTCTTTTGTTTTCTCATTCCGCCCTTCTGCTCCTGGATTCTCCCCGCCGCACAAAACTTTAAACAGAAGAAACATTCAGCTCCAGCCTGGTTGCTGAGCCCTCGCACCTCTTTTTTTCTTCTGCCACCCATCGCCCTGCGTGTGCCCTTCTGCATGCAGCACCTACCTGACATGTCTTCCTGCTCCTCCACCGGCTCCTCTTCACTCCCCAGGGGCCCCCTCATGGCCCCCCTCGATTAATTGCAGCTTCTTTTCTTTTTTTGCAAAGCTTGCTGTAGGGGGACAACCACCCCCCCGTACAAAAAAAACTGCTCCAGCTGTTAACCCATAGGATGCCAGGGGGGGCTTCCAGCCTGAGCTGATCAGGGCTTGGCAGGCTGGAAGAAAAAAGAAAAAAAAGGAGGAGGGGATGAGGGGGGGGGGGGGGGTTATAAATTTTAGAAAAGATGGCTGCCTATTGCTTTTTTTTGAGGAGCAATGCCCCCCTTCTCCCTCTCTCTCCCCCTCTCTGCCCAAATCCCTCTGCCTGGAAATAAAAGAGAGAGAGAGAGAGAGACAAAACTGGAGTGCACATGCCCAGTGTGTGACGTCCAGTCTGGTTGCCCAGGTAACCACATCCCATAATTTTGGCACAACTAGTTAGTGGTGAAGCCAGAGGTGACCAAGTTCAGGACTAGTTAGGGAAGGGAGGGATGGGACCAGGGCACTCTGTATTGGGGGGAGGAGGGGGTAGATTTGCTGTGTCCCCCATGTGATGATCTCTGTATCACAGACAGCAATGTGCATTGCTGGGAGTACCTGTGTCTGCCATGGCACGAGCCACTGACAGCACAGTGACAGCTCAGTGACAGCAGACACGCCCCCCTCTGCACTGGGTGGGATGAAAACTTTGTTTATAAAATGTATCATTGAGCAGATGTCACTGCTTGACTTAAAGGAGCAGTCCACCCAAAAAAGGTTTGTTTTTTTTTTCTTCGTTTTTTTATACCAATCATAATAAAGGTTGTGATATCAGCAGTGACAGCATAGTGACAGCAGACACGCCCCCTCTACACTGGGTGGGATGAAAACTTTGAAATAATGTATCACTGAGTAACTTTCACTGCTTGACTTAAAGGAACAGTCCACCCATTTTTTCTTTTTACCATTCATAAATAGGGGCCTGATTTCAGCACTGATAGCACAGCATAGCACAGCACTGACAGCACAGCACAGCACTGACATAATGAACAAAATAAAACAAGTTGTGCCTTTAGTTTTACTTTAAAGTGGTTGCAAAGCCTAAACATTTTTTCCCTTAATTGCATTCGCATTAAAGTGGAGTTCTTCCGTTTTTTTTTTTTTTTAAATACAAATACTGTAGCTGCTAACTTTTAAAATATTGACACTTACCTGCCCAGGGCGCTCGCAATGTCAGGCACCCGAAGCCGATCTGTTGCTCAGGTGTTGGTTGCCGCCGCCGCCATCCTCGGTAAGGGAATCAGGAAGTGAAGCCTTGCGGCTTGCCTTCCCGGTTCCCTACTGCGCATGCGCAGCTCACACTGCGCTATCCCACTGGCCTGCTGTTTTCTGGGACCTGTATGTCTCACAGAATACAGCGGGGGGGACAGGAAGTGGCGTAGATACCCGCAGGTGGCTCGTGTATCTATGCCTGCAAGTGGGAGCAATATACCTTGTGCCATGTGTGACATTGGAGGGGGGGAGGAACCGGAAAAGCGGAAGTTCCACTTTTGAGTGGAACTCCGGTTTAAGGTAAAAATGTTTAGGTGTCAGCACCCCCCTTTACCCCCCCCCCCCGTAAACTTACCAGAGTCCTCATTCGATCCAGCACTGTGCACGTCTAGAGCTCTTTTTTTTTTTTTTTGGATAGAATAGAGAGAGATTAACCACTTAACCATTTTGCTGGTTTAAGACAAGACCACTTTTTGCAATTCAGCACTGCGTCGCTTTAACTGACAATTGCGCGGTCGTGCGATGTGACTCCCAAACAAAATTGATGTCCCTTTTTCCCTACAAATAGAGATTTCTTTTGGTGGTATTTGATCACCTCTGCGGTTTTTATTTTGTGCGCTATAAACAAAAATATAGTGACAATTTTGAAAAAAAACGCATTATTTTTTACTTTTTGTTATAATAAATATCCCCCAAAAATTTATAAAAAAACATTTTTTCCCTCAGTTTAGGCCGATACGTATTCTTCTACATATTTTTGGTAAAAAAAAAAAATCGCACTAAGTGATTATAGGTTTGCGCAAAAGTTATAGCGTTTACAAAATAGGGGATAGTTTTAAGCCATTTTTATTTCTTTTATTTTTTTACTAGTAATGGCGGCGATCAGTGATTTTTATTGTGACTGCAACATTATGGTGGACACAGTGGACATTTTTGACACATTTTTGGGACCATTGTCATTTATACAGCAATCAGTGCTATACAAATGCAGTGATTCCTGTGTAAATGACACTGGCAGTGAAGGGGTTAACCAGTGGGTGGCAGTGTAGGGGTTAAGTGTCCCTAGGGGTGTGTTACTAACTGTGGGGGGCTGGGCTTTGTGTTAGTGAACACTGATCTCTGCTCCAATCACATGGAGCAGAGATCAGCATCACTTACAACGGCATCTTCCTGTTCAGCCGCCCCGTGAGACGATTGCGGGTATCCCCGCGGCGATCGAGTCCGCGGAACCCGCGACCAGACTCACGGGGGTCCCGACCGGCACGCGAGTGCACCGGCGGCGGCGCGCAAGCAATGGCAGGGCGGCATATAAAAATTGACGTACCTGTACGCCAATATGCCATTCTGCCGACGTACATCGGCGTGCGCCGGTCGGGAAGTGGTTAAAAGACCTGTCAGGTTGCTGTCTGTGTTCCCATTAGAAAGATTCACCAAGAGTGATAAAAATCCTTATTTTTGGGTTGTCACGAGAACAGGAATAGAGGTGAAATCTTCCAATGGGGACACTATTTCTGGTGACAACCAGGGATTTCCTGACTTGGAGGGATATCCTCTCACTTCCTGTTTGGCTATGGGGCAGGAAGTGAAGGGAAATCTTCACAATAGAACAAAGATGGAAAAAAATATGCCAGGGACTTACACTATCCAAAAAGAAAAAGAAAAGTTTTGCTTTTAAGCAGTATTAACCTCTTCAGCCTTGGAAAATTTACCCCCCCCCCCCCCCTTTATGACCAGGCTGTTTTTTGCCATACAACATTACATTACTTTACGACAATTGTACATGTGCCGCTGTGCTCAAAACAATATATCCCCCCCCCCCCCCCCCACAAATAGAGATTCTTTTGCTGCTATATGATCACTTCTGCGTTCTTTATTTTTTGCGTTATAAGCAAAAAATAGAGCAACAATTTTGAAAAAATATATATTTTTACTTTCTGCTATAAAACATCTAATACAAAAATCGAATTCCTTCATGTTTGGGCCGATATGTTTTCTGCTGCATTTCTGGTAAAAAAAATCCTAATAAGCGTATATTGATTGGTTTGCGCAAAAGTTGTAGCGTCCACATCTAGATTTATGAAATTTCTATTTTTTCTTTCTAGTAATGGTGGTGATCAGCGACTTATAGCGGGACTGAGATATTGTGGCGGACAAATCCGGCGCCTAACTGACACTTTCGATACTTTTTTGGGGACCAATGACACCAATACAGTGATCAGTGCTACAAATATGCACTGTCACTGTACTAATGACGCTGGCAGGGGAGGGATTAACATCAGGGGGCGATCAAAGGGTTAAATGTGTGGCCAACATGTGTTCCTGTGTGTGTTGTTTTTTTACATCACCGCTGTCAGAAGCGAGCCCTGTGTTTTTTTTTACCTACACAGGGCTCTCTTCAGTAATGTCTGGATCCGATCGTCGGGGGGCAGCAGACGCTGATTGGTTGGTGCTGCAGCCAATCGCAGCCCAGCTGGGGAGGCGAGGGGGCACGGGCACTCTCTGTACCCCGCGCGCTGATAACATACTAGGTACGCGATCTGACGCAGAACGGCCTCCCTGCCTCAGTATATGTATGGTGGGTGGTCATAAAGCGGTTAAAGTAGAACTAAAGGGAAAACTTTTTTCTTTTGTTTGGATAGAATAGAGAGGGATTAGAAGATCTGTCAGGCTGCTGTCTGTGTTCCCATAAGACAGATTCACCAAGAGTGAATTAAAATCACAATTTTTTTGGTTATCACCAGAACAGGAACGGAGGAGAACACCTATCAGTAGGAAACACCAGGGATTTCCTCACTTTGGATGGATTTCCTCTCACTTCTTGATCTGACTATGGGACAGGAAGTGAAGGGAAATCTCCCCAATGGGACATGGATGGAAAAAAAAAAAATATGCCATAACCCTTCCTTACTTCCTTACTCTATCCAAAACAAACAAAAAAGTTTTACCTTATAGCGGTATTAAACGCAAAACCAAACATGTATTATACTGCAGCTTACCAATTCTTATGCCGTGTACACACGGTCGCATGTTCCGGCAGAAAAAAAATCAGATGGAATCATTCCATCGGATATTCCGATCGTGTGTGTGGGCTTCAGTGGACTTTTTTTTTTTTCAAAAATTCTGACGGACCTAGAAATAGAACATGTTTTAAATCTGTCCGACGGAATCAATTCCTATCAGGAAAACCGTTCGTCTGTATGCTGTTCCGACGGACCTAAAATGACGCAAGGGCATCTATTGGCTACTGGCTATTGAACTTTCTAGTCCCATCGTACGTGTTGTCCATCACCACATTCTAAACGTTTGGACTTTGGTGCAATCGTGTGTAGGCAAGTCCGTTTCAGCGGAACTCCGTCGGAAAAACCGTCAGAGTTTATTCTGATAGAAAAAATGATCGTGTGTACGCGGCATTAGATGTGATGGTTGCATTTGTTTTCTTTTTAGACTTTTTTTTCCCTTTATGTTTACTTGGTGATCCAGCCAGCAAGTCTGTTGTTTTTCAAAAGCACAAGCTCTCCAGCAGAATGCATGGATGAGACAAACCACTTAACACTGACAGGGGTGCTTTCAGTGATCAGCTTTTATTTATTCAGGTAAAACCTTCATTAGTGACGTGATCGTGGCTTCAGCCACTCACATCGCCGGAGACGTAGAGGGGAAGAAACCTAGAGGGGAAAATGTCAGCTCCCTCAGAGTTGACTGGGATGCAATGCGGGACCTTGTTCTAAGGTATTTCATAATGAGCTAGTATGGGGTGAATACTAGCTCATTATGCCTTTTGCTTTACAGTTTTTGTTTTTTTTCTGGGGGGGGGGGGGGGTTTGGTTTGCGGGTATGCAACTGCTTTTAAAGTCAGTAGCTACACTTTTTGTAGCTGCTGACTTTTAAGTGGGTGGAGCTCCGCTTTAACCACTTGAGCTCTGGAAGGTTTATCCCCCCTTCATGACCAGGGTTTTTTTTTTTTGCTATTCGGCACATTGCTACTTTAACTGGTAATTGCGCGGTCATGTAACACTGTACCTAAATTAATTTTATGACATTTTTTTCACACACACAGAGCTTTCTTTTGGTGGTATTTGATCACTTCTGTGTGTTTTTTTTTTTTATCATACAAACCAAAAAAGACCAATAATTAAAAAAAAATTAAAATAAAACAATACTTTTAACTTTGGCTATAAAATACATCCAATAAAAAATCGAATTTCTTCATAAATTGTTGCCAAAATGTATTCTGCTACATGTCTTTGATAAAAAAAATAAAAATAATAATAATTGAAATAAGTGCATACTGATGGGTTTGTGTGAAGGTTATATCGCCTACAAACTATGAGATATACACTGGAATTTTAATTATTTTTATGCTACTAATGGTGGTGATCAGCGACTTATAGTGGGACTTTGATAGAGCGGAGGACAACCTGACACTAACTAACATTGTGGGAGGGGGGGACCGGCTGCCAATGACATCACCAGTGGCACTAATACAGTGATGAGTGATAATACTACACACTGTCACTGTACTAATGACACTGGCTGGGAAGGGGTTAACATCTGGGGCAATGAAAGGGTTAACTGTGTGCCTAACAATGTGTAATGTGTGCTGCTTTTCTGAGATCTCAGCTTCTCATTCCTGCCTTATTCCCTCTCTATAGGGCTCTGTGTTGTTTGTC
Organism: Lithobates pipiens; assembly: GCF_037356315.1. Classification (NCBI taxonomy): domain Eukaryota; kingdom Metazoa; phylum Chordata; class Amphibia; order Anura; family Ranidae; genus Lithobates; species Lithobates pipiens. The sequence continues at coordinate 224,116,935 of NW_027507788.1, forward strand.
AACACAGAGCTCTGGGCTGTGATTGGACAATCAGCAGGTCCTGACTGTGAATCATTGGGCATGCACGTGCCCAAAACCCAGAAGTAGACAGAGACATGCTAGTATGTTGCTTTGCCTACACCGGCCGCTCGTCCGCGGTACATTGCGGGTTGGCGGTCAGGAAGTGGTTAAAGGAAAATTATGGGCGTTTTTTAATCACTTTCAGACCGGACCATTTTGCAGGTAAAGGACCAAGCCCCTTTTTGCGTTTCGTCGCTGCGTCGCTTTAACTGACAATTGCGCAGTCGTGCGACGTGTCTCCCAAAAAAAATTGACGTCCTTTTTTCCCCACAAATAGAGCTTTCTTTTGGTAGTATTTGATCACGCCTGTGTTTTTTATTTTTTGCACTATAATCAAAAATAGAACAACAATTTTGAGAAAAATGCAATATTTTTTACTTTTTGCTATAATAAAAATATATAAAAAAACATTTTTTTTCCTCATTTTAGGCCGATATGTATTCTTCTACATATTTTTTGTATTTATTGTATTTGATTACTGTAAAAATGTCACTGGCAGTGAAAGGTTTAACCACTAGGGGGCAGTGTAGGGATTAAGGGGTTAGGGGTAAGGGTTAAGTGTGTGTGTTCTTTTTACTGTAAGGGGCGTGGCTTGGCGTGTGACGTCACTGATTGTCGTTCCCTATGACGGATCAGTGACAGGTTCACTAGGAAGCACGGGGAGAGGTTTGTTTACACTTACCTCTCCCCGTTCTTCAGCTCTGTGACCCGATCGCAGGACATCAGTGGCGATCGGGTCCCGTGGCTACGGTCATGGAGCTCAGGACCGGGTCGCGAGTGCGCACGACCCACGGCCGAGCATTTAAAGGGCAACGTACCTGTACGTGCTTGTGCCTAACCATGCCATTCTGCCGACGTATATTGGCGTGAGGCGGTCCTTAAGTGGTTAAAAGACAAACATCCATTCTCGCCTCTCTGTTGCAACATAAGGTGTGATGTTACAGCTGCTCTCTTTCGGCTCTAGGCCCGAGTACTGAGCGATCACATGACCACTGATTGCTCAGAGTGGAGAGCAGTGACTGGCAGTTACTGCTCTTGGCTATATTCCTCTAGAGCTCTCAGTAGGGCAGGCACAACTGAATGCTGAAAGGTGGAGCCAGCTATCAATCAAGCAGCCAGGTAGACAGCATTGTCAGGATCCTTCCAGAGATCTGGGAGCAGCTCTGGCCCCACCAGCTGATAGCGGGAGCGATAGCTTGTCATCAGCTGTCTCTGGATGTTATTCACTGTAAATTCCTCCCTTGTGTAGATCAGCGTTTCTCAACCATTTTTTCAGTGAAGGCGCCCCAAAAGTATGTCCAACCTCGAGGCCCCCTCCACATGTGAATTATACATTGCTCATTTCAAGATAAGTTAGCATTCATTTGGTGATTAATGTTAATGGATCTCCTGATACTTTTATATTATCAAAGGAGAACTGGCCAGAAACAAAAAAAATAAAAAATATATATATATATATATATATGACCTACCACCAAAGAACAGCCGACAATAAAAGTACCACTGACTGGAACACTGCGACTAAAACTACCACTGACCTGAACATTGCCACTGACCCTAACACTGCCACTAAAACTACCACTGACCTTATCACTGCCACTAAAACTACCACTGACCTTATCACTGCCACTAACATTGCCACTGACCCTAACACTTCCACTAATATTCACCTGAACTTTGCCACTAAAACGACCACTGACGAGAACACTGCCACTAAAACGACCACTGACGAGAACACTGCCACTAAAACGACCACTGACCGGAACACTGTCACTAAAACTACCACTAACAGGAACACTGCCACTAAAACTACCACTGACGGGAACACTGCCACTAAAACTACCACTGACTTGAACACTGCCACTAAAACTACCACTGACTTGAACACTGCCACTAAAACTACCACTGACTGGAACAATGCCACTAAAACTGTCGCTAACACTGCCACTGACCCTTACATTGCCACCAAAAGTAACTTTGCCTCTAACCGTAACACTGCCACTAACCCTAACAATCCACTGACCCTTACACTGCTACTAACAATGCTACTAACCCTAACACTGCCACTTAAAAGTGCCCCTGACCCTAACAATCCACTGCCCTTAACACTGCCACTGACCCTAACAGTGACACTGACTCTACCAATTCACTGACCCTAACACTAACACTGTGGAGGACTGTAACAAAGTCCCGCCTCCTAGATAGAAGGAACACTGATCCAATGATACATTGAATCATTGTGACGTGTATCATAGGAGGCGGAATTTGTTACAGTTTCCGCCGGGATATTCAAATCTGTTTCAGAGCTCTGTGTGATCAGGCTGTTTTCCATGGGCACTGGTAAGGCTGTTTTCCATGGGCACTGGTAAGGCTGCATTTCATGGGCACTGGAAATTACTGTATTTAATTGGCTTTGGTAAAGCTGCAATTCATGGGCACTGGAAATGGCTGTATTCCATGGGCACCTGTAAGGCTGTATTCCATGGGCACTGGTAAGGCTGTATTCCATGGGCACCTGTAAGGCTGTATTCCATGGGCACTGGTAAGGCTGTATTCCATGGGCACTGCTAAGGCTGTATTCCATGGGCACCTGTAAGGCTGTATTCCATGGGCACTGGTAAGGCTGTATTCCATGGGCACTGGTAAGGCTGTATTCCATGGGCACTGGTAAGGCTGTATTCCATGGGCACTGGTAAGGCTGTTTTCCATGTGCACTGTTAAGGCTGCATTTAACCACTTCAGCCTCGGACCAATAAATACCTTAAGGACCAGAGGTCTTTTTCCAATTTTGCACTGCGCTGCTTTAACTGGTAATTGCGCGGTCATGCAATATTGCACCCAAACGAAATTTGCGTCCTTTTCTTCCCACAAATAGAGCTTTCTTTTGATGGTATTTGATTGCCTCTGCGATTTTTATTTTTTGCGATATAAATGGAAAAAGAGCGAAAATTTTGAAAAAAAATGATATTTTCTTCTTTTTGTTATAAGAAAAATCGAATAAACTAAATTTTAGTCATACATTGAGGGCAAAATTTATTCAGCCACATGTCTTTAGTAAAAAAAATGTCAATAAGCGTATATTTTTTGGTTTGCGCAAAAGTTATAGCGTCTACAAACTAGAGTACATTTTCTGGAATTTACACAGCTTTTAATTTATGACTGCCTATCTCATTTCTTGAGGTGCTAAAATGGCAGGGCAGTACAACCCCCCCCCCAAATGACCCCAATTTGGAAAGTAGACACCCCAAGGAAACTGCTGATGGGTATGTTGAGCCCATTGAATATTTATTTTTTTTATCCTAAGGGATTGAATAATGACTAAAAAAAATAAAAAATAAAAAATGTACAAAAAGTTGTCACTAAATGATATATTGCTCACACATGCCATGGTTATATGTGGAATTGCACCCCAAAATATATTCCGCTACTTCTCCCGAGTACGGGGATACCACATGTGTGGGACTTTTTGGGAGTATAGTCGCGCACGGCATCCCGAAAACCAATCACCACCTTCAGGATTTCTAAGGGTGCAAATTTTTGATTTTACCCCTCACTACCTATCACAGTTTCGAAGGCCATAAAAATCCAAAATAGCACAAAACCCCCCAAAATGACCCCATTTTGGAAAGTAGACACCCCAAGCTATTTACTGAGAGGCATGTTGAGTCCATGGAATATTTTATATTTTGCCACAAGTTGCGGGAATATTACAAACTTTTTTTTTTTTGCACAAAGTTGTCACTAAATGATATATTGCTCACACATGCTATGGGCATATGTGAAATGACACCCCAAAATACATTCTGCTGCTTCTCCTGAGTACGGGGATACCACATGTGTGGGACTTTTTGGGAGCCTAGCCGCGTACGGGACCCCGAAATCCAAGCACCGCCTTCAGGATTTCTAAGGGCATAATTTTTTTATTTTACTCCTCACTACCTATCACTACCTATCACAGTTTTGACGGCCATAAAATGCCAAGATGGCACAAAACCCCCCCAAATGACCCCATTTTGGAAAGTAGACACCCCAAGGAAACTGCTGATGGGTATGTTGAGCCCATTGAATATTTTTTTTTTTTGTCCTAAGGGATTGAATAATGACTAAAAAAAAAAAAAAAAAAAAAAATGTACAAAAAGTTGTCACTAAATGATATATTGCTCACACATGCCATGGTTATATGTGGAATTGCACCCCAAAATATATTCCGCTACTTCTCCCGAGTACGGGGATACCACATGTGTGGGACTTTTTGGGAGTATAGTCGCGCACGGCATCCCGAAAACCAATCACCACCTTCAGGATTTCTAAGGGTGCAAATTTTTGATTTTACCCCTCACTACCTATCACAGTTTCGAAGGCCATAAAAAGCCAAAATAGCACAAAACCCCCCAAAATGACCCCATTTTGGAAAGTAGACACCCCAAGCTATTTACTGAGAGGCATGTTGAGTCCATGGAATATTTTATATTTTGCCACAAGTTGCGGGAATATTACAAACTTTTTTTTTTTTGCACAAAGTTGTCACTAAATGATATATTGCTCACACATGCTATGGGCATATGTGAAATGACACCCCAAAATACATTCTGCTGCTTCTCCTGAGTACAGGGATACCACATGTGTGGGACTTTTTGGGAGCCTAGCCGCGTACGGGACCCCGAAATCCAAGCACCGCCTTCAGGATTTCTAAGGGCATAATTTTTTTATTTTACTCCTCACTACCTATCACTACCTATCACAGTTTTGACGGCCATAAAATGCCAAGATGGCACAAAACCCCCCCAAATGACCCCATTTTGGAAAGTAGACACCCCAAGGAAACTGCTGATGGGTATGTTGAGCCCATTGAATATTTATTTTTTTTGTCCTAAGGGATTGAATAATGACTAAAAAAAAAAAAAATGTACAAAAAGTTGTCACTAAATGATATATTGCTCACACATGCCATGGTTATATGTGGAATTGCACCCCAAAATATATTCAGCTACTTCTCCCGAGTATGGGGATACCACATGTGTGGGACTTTTTGGGAGTCTAGTCACGTACGGCACCCCGAAAACCAATCACCACCTTCAGGATTTCTAAGGGTGCAAAGGCCATAAAATGCCAAAATAGCACAAAACCCCCCCAAATTACCCCATTTTGGAAAGTAGACACCCCAAGCTATTTACTGAGAGTCATGTTGTCTGAACGAAAAAAAAGAGATTGATCGGTGGGTATGCCCACCATTAGATACCTCCCTTCATCCACCCACTTCTAATGATGGACATACATGCACCATTTATATATGCCGAAGCATGGGGGCATCCTGCCGCAAAAAAGTTATGCCGCGTACATACGTTCAAACTTTTCCATGGGCAAGCCCCCTGTCGGAATTTTGACCGTATGTACGCGGCATTAGGAGCAAAATCACTCCTCCACCCCTTATGCCCCCATGCTTCGGCATATATGCTCTTTTTTAACTGTGGTGGTGAAATCACCGCCTACAGCACTGGAGTCACGGCTTTATGTATCGTGGGAGCAAACGCTGTTGCTGTCAAGATAAATAAATCCGTGCTGCAGCTGAATGGCGTACCTGCTAAGCAAATTATGGTTAACGTTAAAACAAAGTAACATCCCAGTAAAACCTTACCATACCATACCTGCAAAGCAATTGCCAAAAAAAACAGTAAAAAATAAAACATTTTTTAACACAACCTGTGCCTAAAATATATATATGCCGAAGCATGGGGGCATCCTCCCGCAAAAAAGTTATGCTGCGTACATACGTTCAAACTTTTCCACGGGCAAGCCCTCCGTCGGAATTTTGACCGTATGTACGCGGCATTAGGAGCAAAATCGCTCCTCCACCCCTTATGCCCCCATGCTTCGGCATATATGCTCTTTTTTAACTGTGGTGGTGAAATCACCTCCTACAGCACTGGAGTCGCAGCTTTATGTATCGTGGGAGCAAACGCTGTTGCTGTCAAGATAAATAAATCCACGCTGCAGCTGAATGGCGTACCTGAAAACATGAAAAATGGTTAACAATAACACAGTAAACAGTAAAGTATAAAAAATTTGAGAGAAGAGAGAGAGAGAGAGAGAGAGAGAGAGAGGACAATAAAACGACAACTATTTTTGGTTTTTATATTTTATATATTTTTTGGTTTTTTTATTTTACTTTATTTTTTTTTTTTTTTTTATACACTTTTTTTTGAACTGTAAACTGTAACTGTAACGGTTCGGGTCTCTCAAAATGCGATGGCATCTTGGGAGACCCTGTGTAAGTGTGCCTAGCCTGTGAAATGCTGTACCCTACGCTAATACTTCACTAGTGAATGGTAGCGTTCAAAACACTCACCCTGACAAAGACCAGGATTGCCAGGACAGCGTGGACAATAAGAACGGGTGTCACGCCTATATCCGCGCTTGCTACAGACACGACATCTTTTTTGGGGGGCTCGTTGGGTAGGGGTACTCGGGAGGACATAAGAATAATGCCTCTCATACAGCCGGCTTACTGCATTTGGTTGGGAATGGTGAGGTACAGAACCGTCTGGAAACAGAAGCTCTGTGACAACCTCTCTTTGGAAGAAAAGAAAGGTTAATGTTCCGCCTGAAGCTTGGTATAGCACAAAAGCATTCAGCAAAGCCAATTGAAATAAGTAAGCAGACACTTTTTTGTACCAGCGTCTGGTCTTACGGGAAGTTAGATACGGCGCTAACATCTGGTCATTGAGGTCCACCCCTCCCATATTTTTGTTATATTCGTGGACACAGAGGGGTTTCTCCACAATACCAGTCGCCGTAGAAATTTGGACCGTCGTGTCTGCATGAAGGGAGGTAAGAACGAAAACATTCTTATTATGCCTCCACTTCATAGCGAGCAAATTATTACACCGATAGCAGGCTCTCTCCCCCAGCCTAAGACGGGAATCTACAAGCCGCTGGGGAAAGCCCCGGCGATTAGGTCGCACGGTGCCACATGCTCCAATCTGATTATCAAATAAATGACTAAACAGTGGCACGCTGGTGTAATAGTTGTCCACGTACAAGTGGTACCCCTTTCCGAATAAGGGTGACACCAATTTCCACACTATCTTGCCAGCGCTTCCTATGTAATCAGGGCAGTTCTCCGGCTCTACGTAACTATCTTTACCCTCATAAACCATAAAGCTCCATGCATAGCCTGTGGCCCTGTCACAGCACTTATAGAGCTTGACCCCGTACCTGGTACGCTTGTTGGGAATGTACTGTTTGAATGACAAGCGACCAGTAAACTTAACCAGGGACTCATCAACGCAGACAACTTTTTGGGGAATAAACAAGTCTGCAAAACGTTGGTTGAAGTGGTTTATGAGGGGCCGAATTTTGTAGAGCCGATCGTATTCAGGGTCTCCACGTGGACGACAAAGTTCATTGTCACTGAAGTGCAAGAACCGCAAGATCTGCTCGTATCGTGCCCTGGGCATGGAGTTAGAGAACAGGGGCATGTGGTCAGCCGGATGCGTGGACCAATAAGCCCGCATCCGCATAAATTTGTGTGTGCCCATGTTGAGGGAAAGGCCCAAAAACGTCTTAAATTCGGAAACCGTAACTGGTTTCCAATCTCTGGCAAGAGACGGCAACTGGGGATTAGCGGCGATGCGTTGACCAGCATATAAATTGGTTTGGTCCACAATAGATCTATAGAGATCTTCCGTGAGATACAGAGAATAAAAATCGAGTGGCGTAAAATCATCTGTATCCACCTGAATACCGGGTTGGGCAGTGAATGGGGGAAGTACGGGTTCTGCAGAAGTGGTGGGCACCCAATTGGGATAGGCGAATTCTGCAGGAAGGGCACTATGGGTACGACGGGCCTGTCTTTGTCTTCTTCTTCTTGGTGGCAGCGGGACACTACTTGTGCTTGCCACCTCGCCAGCTTGAAGTGCACTTATGGGACTCGCCACGTCACCACGTGATACTGCAGTGCTGGATGTACGTCCAGGGTGTACTAGGCCGCTGGTGCTTGCCAGTTCACCAAAAGGATGAGCGGCGCTAGTACTGGCTCTATACTCCATACGAGGGACTTGCGGTTCCTGCACCTCAACAACATCAGAAAATCGGGGTCGGGTACGCCTGACAATAGCAGGGACCTCTTCTTCGTCGTCAGAGCTATCTGACATGGAGGCGCTGTCCTCTACAGGTTCGTATTCTGAGCCTGATTCTGACAGATCAGTGTCTTCCTCTTCACTATCTGTCATGCTCAGAAACGTGTAGGCCTCTTCACTAGTGTACCTTCGCTTTGCCATTTTGGGCTCTAAATTTAGGGGTACAGTAGTGAGACTCACAGGTAAAAAAGCACCTAGCCTGTCAGCGACTGTATAAAACGCTACCAAAAAAAACTGTTAGCGATCGCAGGGATCAGGCCTGACTCTGCGAACGCTGCAGTTATGTGTGTTGTGTTTTGTAAGTGACAGTGATCGATCGATACTGCACTTGGGTGGGCTGGGCTGGGCTGGGCTGGGCAGAGGGGCAAAACACAGGTGCTAGCAGGTATCTGGACTGATCCTGCTAACAATGCGTTTTTTTAGAACCCTAAATTGCTGGGCACGCTAGTATAGATCTGATCAGATCAGATATTGATCTGTTCGGATACTATACCACTAAGGGAGGTGTATGCTTTGCGCGTGTGTGTTAGCGGTGCTGGCACTAACCTAGCACTGCCTGGGGCGACGCAGACCCTTTCTGACCCTAAAACCAAATTTATATCACCCGCCGGGTGATCAGGGGGTTAAACCTTTATTAGGTAATAAATGGCGGGTGCCCTGATGCTATAAAAAGCGAACTACCAAACCAGCGTCACCCGTAACACTTATACGGTGATCACTGGTGAAAGGGTTAACTAAGGGCAATCAGGGGTTAAAACCTTTATTGGGTATTTATATGGGGGTACCTGAAGCTTTATAAAAAGCTGACGGGGAACCTAAATAACTAAATAACTAACTGGCTAACCAGCGTCACCAGTGACACTTATGCAGCGATCGCTGGTGAAAGGGTTAACTCTAGGGGCAATCAAAGGGTTAAAACCTTTATTAGGTTATATATCGGGGTACCTAACGGTATAAAAACCTGGCGTTGAACCTAAAAAAAAACTAGCTTCCTAGCGGGACCAGTGACACTATTGCAGCGATCAGAAAAACGATCGCTTAGTGACACTGGTAAAAGAGGGTGAAAGGGTTAACTGGGAGGGCAATCAAGGGGTTAAACCTTTATTAGGGGGGGGTAGGGGGCTACCCTGGACCTAAAGGGGCCTAACACTAGCTGCCCTGACACTTTTTACAGTCACAACTGACACTAAATGTAGTGATCAATAAATAAATGAACACTGCATTAGTGACACTGTGACTGGGGGGGGGCGGGGGGCCGATCGGGGGGTGACTGGGGTGAAATGTGTGCCTGTGTGTACCTATGTGTCAGTGGACTGTTGGTGCACTTACTTGCGTCTTCACTCCTCGCTGTCCGGTTCAAAAAGACCGCCACGAGGAGTGTGACATCACTTCCTCCTCCTGTGTTTACATTTTCACAGGGGAGGAAGTTCGTCACTGGCCAGGAGCGATCGAGAGGGGATGGGCGGAAACCAACGGCCATCCCCTCATCGCCGATCGCTCCGGCACCGAAAGGGACCGCCGTATCTAGCGGGAGGGGGTCCGATCGGACCCCCCACCCGCTAGAAGGCATTCACGTACATTTACGTGATTATGCCTGCCTGTGCCATTGTGTTGACGTACATTGGCAATACGGCGGTCCTGAAGTGGTTAATTTGCACTGATAAGGCTGCATTTAATAGTCACTGATAAGGCTGCATTTAATTTGCACTGGTAAGGCTGCATTTAATAGTCACTGATAAGGCTTCATTTAATTTGCACTGGTAAGGCTGCATTTAATAGTCACTGATAAGGCTGCATTTAATTTGCACTGGTAAGGCTGTATTTAATTGTCACTGATAAGGCTGCATTTAATTGTCACTGGTAAGGCTGCATTTAATAGTCACTGATAAGGCTGCATTTAATTTGCACTGGTAAGGCTGCATTTAATTGTCACTGATAAGGCTGCATTTAATTGTCACTGATAAGGCTGCATTTAATTGTCACTGATAAGGCTGCATTTAATTGTCACTGGTAAGGCTGTATTTAACTGGCACTGGTAAGGCTGTATTTAACTGGCACTGGCAGGCACCTCCCTGAATTGAGTTTTTGCAGGTTGGGATGTCTGCTACCATGCCCCAGATAAACTGTATGCACTGCCACGTAATAATTTCGTTGACATGTAATGCACCAAAATAAGATGTCACGTGCTCTCGTTTTCATTCCTCCACACCTGACAATCCTAGTTTTTCTGGTGCCGTGTCTTTGGCATTCCATGCTGTTAGAAACATTGGATGTCTTTGCCTCCTGCAGTGACGTGGGGTAAGTGGAAGGGACTATGGCAAACACTCATCTGCACATCCATAGGTGCTGAATGTCAATGACTGGAATGGCAATGATGGAACAGAAGGAAGATAGGTGACTCAGCCTCTATTGGCATCATTCAACCTGAGAGACTGAGGACACCTAGTGTCAGAAAGGAATTACTACAGGGAATAGGAGGCAAGTATTGCAGTTTGAAAACCTGCTGGGGACCCCTTAAAAAAAAGTTTGCAGCTGGATTTTACATTGAAACCCCAGACAGATTATAAATGGGCAGCAGTCTCTGGCTCCCAGCACTTGTCTGACATAACCCCCCTCCACAAGTCCTTCCGCATTCCTTTTGCAGGTATTTGCTTCAGTCAGGTACCGGGAGCCAGAAACAGGTGCCAGCCGTCTCCCTGCCAGCTGTTATTGGGCAGCCATGAACCAAGGAAAGGGTGAGGGGGGAGTGTGGGTGCTCTGTCTGACATGGCAGCTAGCATTATAAGGCACCTAAGAAGATAGGACAAAGTACTGCATGTGCTACATGTCCCATCAGCAACGTAAAAAACTAAAAATAAAATTATACTTCTTTAACCACTTTCAGACCGGACCAATTTGCTGGTCAAAGACCAGACCACTTTTTGCGATTCGGCACTGCGTCGCTTTAACTGACAATTGCGCGGTCGTGCGACATGGCTCCCAAACAAAATTGACGTCCTTTTTTTCCCACAAATAGAGCTTTCTTTTGGTGGTATTTGATCACCTCTGCGGTTTTTATTTTTTGCGCTATAAACAAAAATAGAGCGACAATTTTGAAAAAAACGCATTATTTTTTACTTTTTGTTATAATAAATATCCCCCAAAAATATATAAAAAAACATTTTTTCCCCTCAATTTAGGCCGATACGTATTCTTCTACATATTTTTGGTAAAAAAAATCGCAATAAGCGATTATTGATTGGTTTGCGCAAAAGTTATAGCGTTTACAAAATAGGGATAGTTTTATAGCATTTTTATTAATAATTTTTTATTATTTTTTTTTTTACTAGTAATGGCGGCGATCAGCGATTTTTATTGTGACTGCGACATTGTCGGGGACCCATCGGACATTTTTGAAACATTTTTGGGACCATTGTCATTTATACAGTAATCACTGCTATATAAATGCAGTGATTCCTGTGTAAATGACACTGGCAGTGAAAGGGTTAACCAGTGGGTGGCAGTGTAGGGGTTAAGTGTTCCTAGGGGTGTGTTACTAACTGTGGGGGGGTTGGGCTTTCATTTAGTGTACACTGATCTCTGCTCCAATCACATGGAGCAGAGATCAAAGTCACTAGTTGCTAGGCAGAATGGGAAAATGTTGTTTATACAGCATTTCCTCCATTCGGCCGCTCCGTGAGACGATCGCGGGGATGCCCGCGGCGATCGAGTCCGCGGGTCCCGCGACCGGACTCACGGGGGTCCCGACCAGCGCGGGAGCGCGCCGCCGGCGGCGCGCTCCCGATGGCACGGCGGCAACGAATATTGGACGTACATGTAAAAGTATCGGGACACCTGCCTTTAGACACACATGAACTTTAATGGCATCCCAGTCTTAGTCCGTATTGTTCAATATTGAGTTGGCCCTTTGTAGCTATAACAGCTTCAACTCTTCTGGGAAGGCCATCCACAAGGTTTAGGAGGGTGTCTATGGGAATGTTTGACTATTCTTCCAGAAGAGCATTTGTGAGCATTTGTGAGGTCATGCACTGATGTTGGACAAGAAGGCCTGGCTCACAGTCTGCGCTCTAATTCATCCCAAAGATGTTCTATGGGGTTGAGGTCAGGACTCTGTGCAGGCCAGTCAAGTTCCTCCATCCCAAACTTGCTCATCCATGTCTCTATGAACCTTGCTTTATGCACTGGTCCCGATCATTTGGTGGAGGGGGGATTATGATGTGGGGGTTGTTTTTCAGGGGTTGGGCTTGGCCCTCTTAGTTCCAGTGAAGGGAACTCTTAAGGCGTCAGCATACCAAGACATTTTGGACAATTTTCATGCTCCCAACTTTGTGTGAACAGTTTGGGGACGGCCCCTTCCTGTTCCAACATGACTGCCCACCAGTGTACAAAGCAAGGTCCATAAAGACAGGGGTGAGTGAGTTTGGAGTGGAGGAACTTGACTGGCCTGCACAGAGTCTTGACATCAACCCAATAGAACACCTTAGGAATGAATTACAGCAGAGACTGCGAGCCAGGCCTTCTCATCCAGCTTCAGTGCCTGACCTCACAAATGCTCTTCTGGAAGAATGGTCAAACATTCCCATAGACACATCTCCTAAACCTTGTGGACGGCCTTCCCAGAAGAGGTGAAGCTGTTATAGCTGCAAAGGGTGGGCCAACTCAGTATTGAACCCTCCGGACTAAGACCGGGATGCCATTTATACCCCTTTCACACTGAAGTGTTTTTCAGGTGCTTTTGGGCTAACAATAGCAACTGAGAAACACCTCCCCTGCAGTCTCAGTGTGAGAGCCCGAGTGCTTTCACACCGAGGCGATGCGCTGGCAGAACATTAAAAAAAGTCCTGCAAGCAGCATCTTTGGAGCGGTGTATACACCCCTCCTCCACCGATTCTGCCCATTGAAATGAATGAGCTCCACTGCCGAAGCACCTGCAAAGTGCTTTGGCAGCGGCGCTAAAATGACGGTAAAACACCGCTAAAACTAGCGGCGTATTACCACTATTGCCCGTCACAGTGTAAAAGCAGCCTAAAGTTTATGTGCGTGTAACATAGTATATGTACGGCTTATGCTGCGTACACACGATTGGAAATTCTGCCAGCAAAAGTCAGATGAGAGCTTTTGGTCGGAAAATGACTTTTGCTGGCGGAATTCCAGCCAGCAAAAGATTGAGAGCAGGCTCTCAATTTTTCGGTTGGAAAAAGTTTTGATCGGAAATTCCGATCGTCTGTTCCAATTCCGATGCGCAAAATTCCTAAGAATGCACGGAAATAATTTGACGCATGCTCGGAAACAATTAGACACATGCTCGGAAGCATTGAATTTAATTTTCTCGGCTCATCGTAGTGTTGTACGTCACCGCTTTCTTGACGGTCGAAAGTTCAGAGAACTTTTGTGTGATCGTGTGTATGCAAGCCAAGCCAAACTACTTTGGTCTGACTTTCATGCAACTTGAGGGCTGTAGACTTTAATGTTACCTTCAAAAGTTGCATGAAAGTCGTACAATGCAATAGTTGTCTATTTGTAAAAAATCAGTTGCTCCTCCCTATATGTGATGTCATTATTGAAATATATTCCGTATGTCAAAATATTCCCACAAATAAAGTGCATTCACTGCAAACAAAACATTTTTCATCAATTGATTCCAGTACCAAAATAAATCAATATTCAACTATAGCAATTAAAAGTCTCTTCTATTTGTGCAATTAATCATCATAATTGTCACCAGTGTTGATTAATTGCACACATAGAAGAGACTTTTAATCACTATATTTGAATATTGATTTATTTTGGTACTGAAATCAATTGATGAAAAATGTTTTGTTTGCAGTGAATGCACTTTATTTGTGGGAATATTTTGTCATACGGAATATAGGGAGGAGCAACAGATTTTTACATATATTTATTTTTTGGGAGATGTTGGAACACATTATTGTTTGCAGCCCCCATTATTATATACAGTGCCTTGCGAAAGTATTCGGCCCCCTTGAACTTTTCAACCTTTTGCCACATTTCAGGCTTCAAACATAAATATGTAAAATTTTTATTTTTTGTGAAGAATCACCAACAAGTGGGACACAATTGTGAAGTGGAACGAAATCTATTGGATTTTTTAAACTTTTTTAGCAAGTAAAAAACTGAAAAGTGGTGCGTGCAAAATGATTCGGCCCCTTTACTTTCAGTGCAGCAAACTCACTCCAGAAGTTCAGCGAGGATCTCTGAATGATCCAAAGTTGTCCTAAATGACTGATGGTGATAAATAGAATCCACCTGTGTGTAATCAAGTCTCTGTATAAATGCACCTGCTTTGTGATAGACTCAGGGTTCTGTTGAAAGCGCAGAGAGCATCATGAAGACCAAGGAACACACCAGGCAGGTCCGTCATACTGTTGTGGAGAAGTTTAAAGCCGGATTTGGATACAAAAAGATTTCCCAAGCTTTAAACATCCCAAGGAGCACTGTGCAAGCGATCATTTTGAAATGGAAGGAGTATCAGACCACTGCAAATCTACCAAGACCTGGCCGTCCCTCTAAACTTTCAGCTCAGACAAGGAGAAGACTGATCAGAGATGCAGCCAAGAGGCCCATGATCACTCTGGATGAACTGCAGAGAACTACAGCTGAGGTGGGAGAGTCTGTCCATAGGACAACAATCAGTCGTACACTGCACAAATCTGCCCTTTATGGAAGAGTGGCAAGAAGAAAGCCATTTCTCAAATATCCATAAAAAGTCTCGTCTAAAGTTTGCCACAAGCCACCTGGGAGACACACCAAACATGTGGAAGAAGGTGCTCTGGTCACATGAAACCAAAATCCAACTTTTTGCCCACAATGCAAAACGATATGTTTGGCGTAAAAGCAACACAGCTCATCACCCTCAACACACCATCCCCACTGTCACACATGGTGGTGGCAGCATCATGGTTTGGGCCTGCTTTTCTTCAGCAGGGACAGGGAAGATGGTTAAAATTGAGGGGAAGATGGATGCAGCCAAATACAGGGATGAAAACCTGTTGGAGTCTGCAAAAGACCTGAAACTGGGACGGAGATTTATCTTCCAACAAGACAATGATCCCAAACATACAACAAAATCTACAAAGGAATGGTTCACAAATAAAGGTATCCAGGTGTTAGAATGGCCAAGTCAAAGTCCAGACCTGAATCCAATCGAGAATCTGTGGAAAGAGCTGAAAACTGCTGTTCACAAACGCTCTCCATCCAACCTCACTGAGCTCCAGCTGTTTTGCAAGGAAGAATGGGCAAGAATTTCAGTCTCTCGATGTGCAAAACTGATAGAGACACCCCAAGAGACTTGCAGCTGTAATCGCAGGTGGCTCTACAAAGTATTAACGCAAAGGGGCCGAATCATTTTGCACGCCCCACTTTTCATTTTTTTATTAGTTAAAAAAGTTTCAAAAATCCAATAGATTTCGTTCCACTTCACAATTGTGTCCCACTTGTTGGTGATTCTTCACAAAAAATAAAAATTTTATATCTTTATGTTTGAAGCCTGAAATGTGTCAAAAGGTTGAAAAGTTCAAGGGGGCTGAATACTTTCGCAAGGCACTGTAGAAGGTATATTATTGTAGGTAGTGTGGGGTAAACGCCCAATTTTTATTTCTTTCAAAGTGGATTTGATATAAATTAACGCGATTTAAATGATAATGTTTAAAGAGCAACTAAATGTCATCTCTGTCCCACAGCAGCTCCTTCTCTGTCCCACTGTTGGCTCCTCCTCTGACCTGCTGTTGGCTCCTCCTCTGACCTGCTGTTGGCTCCTCCTCTGACACACTGTTGGCTCCTCCTCTGCCCTGCTCTTGGCTCCTCCTATGTCACACTGTTGGCTCCTCCTCTGCCCTGCTCTTGGCTCCTCCTCTGACACTGTTGGCTCCTCCTCTGCCCTTGGCTCCTCCTATGTCACACTGTTGGCCCTTCCTCTGCCCTGCTCTTGGCTCCTCCTCTGACACTGTTCGCTCCTCCTCTGCCCTGCTCTTGGCTCCTCCTCTGACCCACTGTTGGCTCCTCCTCTGACCCACTGTTGGCTCCTCCTCTGACCCACTGACTCACCGACAGTCCCATTCACTTTAATGGGACGGCTGCTGATGCAGCAGTGACACAATAAGGTGAAGGATGTGGCAGCAGCAGGTGATTGGACACCCCCTAACAGGTGCTGCCATGATGGATCTGAAATGACAGGTGCTCTTTAAATGTATGGACTTATTCTTGATGGTAGTTAGAATATTTAATATTTGCAAACAAAATAAAGGTTTCCAATTTAGAATAATATGCTGTCAAGTTAGTAAAACGGCGATATCAGAACCGATTTTAGGTTAATAGGTTATTCGCACATAGTTGGAGAACTACTCAAATTCTTTTATTTAATTAAACGATAACATTAATTAAAACAATAACATTGGCAGTGCATGTCATCTCAACTTGCAGAGCTTGGATTCATTGAATTAGTTTACCAAAAAGGTAAATATTGCAGAATATACAGCCTCATGCTACAAAACTAAGCTCCATTTCATGCTGATTAAACAAAATTATTAATCATTATTATTATACAGGATTTATATAGCACCAACAGTTTACGCAGAGCTGTACAGCTCGAGGGTAGACAAAAAGTGCAAATACATTACACTTTAATGCAGTAGGAATCAGTGGGCCCTGCTCCTTAGAGCTTACAATCTATTAATGTATCTTAAATAGATAACTATCTTTAGATAGATTTTTAGTCCAAAAGCATTTTATTAAAATAAATTTGATTTAAAAAAAAATAACAAATAAAAAAAAGGTAATAAAAAAATCTGATTTAACCACTTGCTTACTGGGCACTTAAACCCCCCTCAGTCCCAGACCAATTTTCAGCTTTCAGCGCTGATGCACTTTGAGTGACAATTGCGCGGCCATACAACACTGTACCCAAATGAAATTTTTATCATTTTTTTCCCACAAATAGAGCTTTCTTTTGGTGGTATTTAGTTACAGCTCGGAGTTTTATTTTTTGCTAAACAAACAAAAAAAGATGCAAAAAAAAAAAAAAAAAAATCATGTTTTAATAGTTTGTTATAAAATTTTGCAAACGGGTCATTTTTCTCCTTCATTGAAGTGCGCTGATTAGGCGGCACTGATAGGCTGCATTGGTGGGCACTGATGGGCTGCATTGGTGGGCACTGATGGGCTGCATTGGTGGGCACTGATGGGCTGCACTGGTGGGCACTGATAGGCATAGTTAAGGCGGCACTAATAGGCACAGATAAGGCGGCACCGATGGGCACAGATAAGGCGGCACTGATGGGCAAAGATGGGCACAGATAAGATGGCACGGATGGGTGGCACGGATAAGTGGCACGGATGGGTGGCACGGATGGGCACTGATAGGTACCACAGATAGATGGGACTGATGGGCACTGATAGGTGGCACTGATAGGTGGCTCTGATAGGTGGCACTGCTGGGCACTGATGGGCGGCACTGCTGGGCACTGATGGGCGGCACTGCTGGGCACTGATGGGCGGCACTGGGGTGCAGCACCTTTGAGGCAGATTGGGTGGCACTGTGGGTGGCACTGTGGGTGGCACTGTGGGTGGCACTGTGGGTGGCACTGTGGGCACTATGGGCACTGACAGGGGGCACTGACGGGGGGCACTTACTTTTTCTTTTATTTTACTTCAGGATGGCACTGCGGGAGGCAGGTGGGCACAGGCAGGTGGCAGGTGGTCCCTTGTATTGATGGCCGTGATCGGGACTGATGTCCCGATCACGGCCGCCGGTGATCGGCTTTTTTTTTCTCTCCTCGCGCTGTCAGCGCGAGGAGGAATAATAGCCGATTACCGGCTCCGTTCTATCACATGATCAGCTGTCATTGGCTGACAGCTGATCACGTGATAAGGGGTCGGGATCGACCCCTTACACGGATCGGTGATCAGGCGAGTCTCACGGACTCGCCGATCACAGAGCGCGCCGCGCGCGCCCCTCAGGGGGCGCGCAGGCCGCTCGTAACCAGGACGACGTCAATAGACGTAGTCCTGAAAATGTAGGTCCGCGCTAATGCCGTCATTTGGCAATAGCGCGGATCTGAAGTGGTTAAAGCGGAGTTCTGTCAATTTTTTTTTTCTTTTTTAAAGTCAGCAGCTACAAACACTGCAGCTGCTGACTTTTAAACTATGGACACTCACCTGTCCAGGATGCCCGCAGTGTCAGCACCCGAAGCTGATCTGTCTCTTGGCTCTCGGGTGGAGGCACCGCCATCTTTAGTAAGGGAATCAGGAAGTGAAGCCTTGCGGCTTCACACCCTGGTTCCCTACTGCGCATGCGTGAGTTGCGCTGAGCAATTCCACTGGTCCCTGCTGTTTTCTGGGACCTGTGTGTCTCCCAGATGTCAGCGGGGGGGAACGCTCCTCCCCCTGAAAGGTGCCTAATATGACACCGGAAGGGGGGGGGATTCCAAAAAGCGGAAGTTCCATTCTTGGGTGGAATTCTGCTTTAAGAAAAATAAATACAATTTATAAAATCACCCATTTGTATCTTTCATGTATTTTTAACAGTGGTCTATTATCACTGGTCAAAGCCAAAGTTGTATGGAAGCCGCACCCATCCAAAGTTGCACCAACATTGCAATCCAAAGTTGTCAGCTTTGGAGTCATAGAAGTGTGAATGGAGCCTGTTTTTTTAGTGAAGGTCTGATTTAACTGTCTTCTCTCTGGCTGGAGGCGGGAAGGTGTCCTAAGCTGTATTGCTGAACTGCAGTCTGGTCACCAGGTTGACTGTGCTGTCTAACAGGGCTGTGTAAATCACTGGACTGGATGAACAGAAATACAATTGGCAGATATAATATATATAATATTCTTCAAGTATGTATTTAGTAGTTGTTTGCTTGGAAGTTCAATTTTAAGGTCATCGTCATTTTATGTGGCCTTTAATCTGGTAAATTCACCGGACTCGGACAGCGTGTGTATAGAGGCCGCTGACATCTATCCGAAATGATATCTCCCGGCTATATGTGCATTGTGCTGATAGCGAGTGTTTTCTCCTCCTTTGGGGTTCTGTATGCTCCTCATTTTCCAGCTTTGCTCCACATTCTCCTCCATCACGTGTTTTCTTAGCAGCCAAAATGTTAGATATGGGACAGAGTAAACATTTCATTTAAGCCCTTAGGGTTTTTTTTTTTTTTTGTGTTTTTTTTTTACCACTCGCCCTACAGAGGATTTTACCCCCTTCATGACCAGGCCATTTTTTGTAATACAGCAGTGTGTTACTTTAACTCCTTGCCTCCCACGCACTGTCAAATGATGATAGGGTGGTGCAGCTCTTGTTCTGGGCCACCATCATATGATGACCTCCCAGAACGGCTGCTCTTGTGCGCCCGTGGGGGTGTGCACGACCCCGGTCTGTGTAAAGAGGCACGTCTGCGGCTCTTTAACCATGTGATCAGCTGTGTCCAATCATAGCCGGTCACATGTAAACACAGAGATACCCGTAATCGGCTCTCCTCACCTCACACTGTTGAGAAGAGAGCCGATCAATGGCATCTCCTCACAGGGAGACAGCTAGAGAAGTAATCAGGGCACTGATCATCAGTGCCCTGATTACAATATAGAAATAAAGTGTAAAAATACAGTGCCCATCAGCATACAGTGCCCACCAGTGCCAGTGATCAGTGCCCACCAGTGGCAGCAATCAGTGGTCACACTGCCCACAAGTGCCACAAATCAGTGCCCATTAGCCATGTCAGTCAGTGCTGGCAATCAGTGCCGCCTATCAGTGATGCCCATCACTACTGTCCATCAATGCCTATCAGTGTCACCCATCAGTTCCACCCATCAGTGGCCATCAGTACCGCCTATCTATGCCGCCTATCCGTGCCCACCAGTACCGCCTATCAGTGCCCCCCACTGCTACCTATCAGTGCCCACCAGTGCCACCTATTAGTGCCCATCAGTGTCGCCTATCAGTGCTCAGTGCCACATATCAGTGCTCATAAGTGCGGCATATTAGTGCCTCCTCATCAGTGCCCATAAGTACCATCTCATCAATGCCCACCAGTTCAGCCTATCAGTGTCCATCAGTGCCGCCTCATCAGCGCCCATCAGTGAAGGCGAAAAAATTACTTAGTTACAAAATTTACTGACAGAAAAAAAGTTAAAAAAAATACTTTTTTTCCCCCTAAATTGTTGGTCTTTTTTTTGTAAAAAATAAAAAACCCAGCGGTGATTAAATACCACCAAAAGAAAGCTGTATTGTGAGAAGAAAATGATATAAAATTAATTTGGGTACAGTGTAGCACGACCGCACAATTGTCTTTCAAAGTGCTGAAAGCTGAAAAATGGCCTGGCCAAGTGGTTAATAGACGCTGTACCCAAATAAAATCTGTTATTTTTTTCCCCACAAATAGAGCTTTCTTTTGGTGGTAGTTGATCACCTCTGCGTTTTTTTTTTTTTTTTGCGCTTTAAACAAAAAAAAGCCAACAATTTTGAAATATATATTTTTTACTTTCTGCTATAAAACATATCCAATAAAAAAATGTTAAAAAAAAATCTTATTTCTTCATCAATCTATCCCAACATATTTTTGGAAAATGAAAATCCAAATAAGCATATATTATTATTAATATTATTCGACAGTTTGTGCAGCACTTTACAACATTCCAGCAGAAATTACAATTATATTACATTTCAATGCAGGAAGAATCAGAGGGTCCTGCTTGTTAGAGCTTACAATCTAGGGATTATATTGATATGGTTTGCGCAAAATATATAGTTATAGTGCCTATAAACTATGGGACATTTTTATTTCTTTTACTAGTAATGGTGGTGATCAGCGACTTATGGTGGGACTGCGATATTGCAGTGAACATTCTGACACTTTTTGGGGACTAATACAGTGATAAGCGCTAAAAAGAGGTTAACATCAAGGGCGATCAAAGAGTTAAATGTGTGCCTAGCCAGTGTTTTTGTGTACTGTGGGAGGTACTTTTACTAGGGGAAGAGATGGAAGTATTCTCTGCTTTGCAGGGACACAAAATCCATCCCTCCCCCCCTGGCAAAATGGAGATTTGCCTTGTTTACATAGGGAGATCACAGTTCTGTCTCTCTGCTCAACGATCCGCGGGTGCCTGCGGACATTGAGTAGCTGGTGCCGGTGTCTTGTCAATTAGGGTCCTCCATCAGATGCTGTCCTCTGCGTACTGCGCATGCGCAGTACACAGGAGCACAGATTCCGAAAATTGCCGAGGACGAACGGCGCCTGCGCCGTGAGTCCAGGTTCTATCCCCACCATCCAAGTGGACATAGAGTTAGAATAAAAAAGAGCCGAGCGCAGCGAGGCCGAGCCCGAAGCGTGGCGAGCGAAGCTCGCCCGCGAGGGGCCCTCTAAAATTCTAAACCCTATGTCCGCTTGGATAGTGGGGCTACCTCCTCCACTCACGGCGCAGGCGCCGTTCAGCTTCGGAGATTTTCCGAAGCTTCGTCTGCTCCGTACTGCGCATGCGCAGTACGGAACGGACACATATCGATGGCCGGACTCTATTAGGCAGAACACCGGCCGATTATCTCTTATTACGTGTAATGACAGTAAAAGCGTTCCGCCGGTGATCCGTGCCCCATACCTGGAAGTGTCAGATCATATACTGGGTACGTCATCTGGTGGAGGAGGGCCGCCTTGCCGTGTTTAGATCTGTTATATGGATGGCAAGTGGATAAAATAAACATTCTCTAGTAATTTATCTGTTAAAATTCTTCCCCCAGTACTTGCAGTTTCAATGCTGCTGGCTCCTGCTCTCTCAGGGCTGCTTCCCTGAACTTGCAGTCTTTGCAGGAAAGAGTTAAAGTGAATGCAAAACTTTATTTTCTCTTATATTCACATCTGACAAAGCTCCTCTCTTAGCCATTGGGTTGTTACGCCACTTTTAGGAGAAGACTAGGCATAACATGTTATGAAAAACAGAACTTTTAGTTCCGCCCCGGGGGGGCGGTCCCTTAGGTAACAACCCCCCAGCCTGCCATGCAGCCTTTTTATTTTGCCTAGTGAAGGAGAAGGACCTAGGAAACCTGCGGGCCCATCAGTCTAAAGACTACAGATCCTGTGATCTGCTATCAACAGCCGGCTGGGGTGACAGGCTGGATACCCTTATCCTTGTAGTCTCCCCAGCCTGGCCAGCGAGCGTGTGCAGACCAGAGCTACGCGCTGATCTGGCCACGATGTACCTCAGCTCCAGAGGTGGTCAGTGAGCTTTAATGCTCTGGGGCACACATATGACCGGGCTACTGATGCGTCACAGTGTGCTGGGCCAACAGCCACCCCGTGATGTGATGGAATGTCTCCCAGCTCTGCAGGACTGACAAGTACAGCTCTCCCTGCCTCGGTGGGGCTGAGCAGCTGGGCATTCCCTGGGAGGTCGATTCGGGGGTTCCTCACCTCCCTCTCTTCTCTCCCTGTCCCTATATTCCCTCCCCCCCTCCCTGTTGGGGATGCTGCATGTGGCTGCTGAGCGTTGTGTGTGTCATGTGCAGGGGCTCTCCAGGGGGGCTCTCATCTGGGGGGGGGACGGGGGGGGGACTGCACCGGCTGGCTATGCCTTGAGGCGTGTTCTTCTCTCCCTGGGGGTGTCTGAGAGACTGTATCTGTGATCCCTGCACCGCTGTTCACCACAATTTTCTGTCACTGACCCTCAGGGGTTTTTTCAATGTTCAGCGGCCATCTTAGGTGAGGGCAAGGAGCAGCATGCTCTCCTGTAGCTTGGCGGCCATTTTCCCTGTGGTTTTATCCTTTATACTGGACGCCTGGTGGCCATTTTCTTGAAGCCTGAAGCATGTTTTTTGATCAGTCTCTAGGAGCAACATGCTTTCCTGTAGTCCGGCAGCCATTTTCTCTGTGCCTTATGTCCTTATACTGGACGCTCGGCGGGCATTTTCTTTGAGCCTGAGCACATTGTAGATCGGTTTCAGCGCCATAAGCAGCAGCTCTGGATGACACAGGGTGATTTCCTCTGCACCTGGGAGCTGACAAGGAACACAGGCACTACTTGCTGGACAGCGCAGAACCAGTCAGGGTGGCGAGTCCCACAGTTAAGAGCCCCATCAGGTGGCAGACAGGGTAGGGTCAGCATGGCTTCAGAAACTGGTGTTTCTTCCCCCGAAATCCAGGCAATTGCAACCAGTTCACCTGCAGAATGTGCAGTGCTCTAGGATGCTTTGTTGGCGGTCCTCAATTAGTTTGTTGCCAAGATTGAGGTGGGGTGTGGGCGCAAAGGTGCTAAGAAGCGGCCCCTGCCCCCCCCTCCTCTGGGGAGAGGTCTGTCACAGACTCGGGCCCTGCTGAGGCCGGTGACCCCTGCTCTGTCGTTTCAGATGGCGCTGACCAGGACCGTTCGGATAGTGAGGATGAGTCCCCGTCTGGGTCCGTGCGTGACAAAGCGCTTGTTGGAGCACTTATCACAGCTGAAGATTCAGGAGCCAGCAGATCCCTCTGATGTACCGGTCCCTTTTGGGTCCCACAAGCCAGCACGTTCACCTAAGGTGTTCCTGAATCGGACTTATTTTGATAAGTTCATTTACAAGGAATGGGGTCACCCGCAACGGACCTTTTCAGTCCCCAAATACATGGCGGTGCGTTACCCCTTTGAGGAAAGCCTTCTCAAGAAATGGTCGGCTCCTCCGGTCGTGGACCCCCCAGTATCCAGGTTAAACGAAGTAACCACGATCCCGGTAGAGGGGACTCCTGCATTTAAGGATCCCAGGGACAGGAAGGCCGAGGCAGTGGCTCGTTCCTTGTTTACGGTTGTGGGGTCAGCCATGCAACCAGTACTGGCATCCGCACTTGTGTCACAGACACTGAGTGGGCAAAACTGTTGCACTGCGAATTGGGAGAACAACAGGCTTCTCCTGTCTGCGTGGAACTAACAGACCAACTAGTGCAAGGCCTGAAGTACGTTTGTGACGCTGCCCTGGATACTCTTCCCCTGTTATACAGGGCTTCAGTGTCAGCAGTGGTGCTGAGGCGCCTGATTTGGTTGAAATGCTGGTCTGCTGACCAGGCATCCAAGAAAGCCCTGACGGATATTCCCTTCCTTGTTGACTGGCTCGTTGGAGCCTCTTTGGATGACATTATTAAAAATGCCACAGGTGGTAAGAGTACACTACTCCCACAGGCCAGGAAGGCCAAGGAGCCACGCCGTAGGATAGGCCCCTCATTTTCCGCTCACAAACGGCTTTTTCGTCCGCCCGGAGCTTCCACCAAATGTCACCAGCCCGACAGGACGACCACTGATGGACAAAAGCGTCCCTGGAACCACAAGCCTAACAAGCCTGCGAGCAAAAGTGCTACCTCATGAAGGTTTGCCCCCACCCGGGTCGCCTTTGGGAGTTTGCAGCCCGGTGGGCCTCTCGGCTGTCCGACCAGTGTGTCTGCAGTCTGATTTCCCCCAGCTACAAGATAGAGTTCCTCTCTTGGCCGCAAAACAGATTCTTCCCCTCCAGCATACCCGTATCCTCGGCTCGCCGGGAGGCCCTCTTGGGGGCGGTAAGGGACCTGCTGAATCGTGGGGGTGATAGTACCTGTTCCGGAATCAGAACATTTCCAGGGGTTCTACTCAAATCTGTTTGTAGTTCCCAAGAAGGAAGGGGTATGTCCACTCTTGGACCTAAAAGCCCTCAATTAGTTTGTAAAAGTGCAGAGGTTCAGAATGGAATCAGTTCGCTCAGTAGTCGCTGCACTCCATCAAGGGGACTCCCTGGCATCCTTAGACATCCAGGATGCACATACCCATATGCCTTCGGCATCCAAAGTTTCTGCTATTTGCAGTCGGGGAAGCCCACTACCAGTTTGTGGCTCTCCCTTTTGGTTTGGCATCAGCCCCCTGAGTCTTTACCAAAGTATTGGCTCCTGTTTTGGCGTTGCTACGGCAACGCAAAATCGCGTTCGTGGGTTACCTAGACGATCTCCTGAGAGCATATTCTGCCTCAGAGTTAGAGGAGGATGTGGCGATCACCATGCAGACCCTGCAGGAATTTGGGTGGCTGTTGAAACTAAAAAAGTCGATGATCGTACCGACTCAGTGTTTGGAGTACCTAGGCTTGCTGCTGGACTCCATGAAAGCGAGAGAGTTTCTCCCTTCAGACAAGCTGCAGACTCTCAGAGCCACGGTAAAACTGCTGATGGACCGCTACGCTTCTGAATGCGAGTACTGGGGCTCATGGCGGCCTCCTTCGAGGCAGTACCATATGCCCAGGTCCACACCACAGTCCTGCAGAAAGAGATTTTGACAAAATGGGACAAATCTCCGTTGTCCCTGGATCGACAGATCTAGGTGAGCCGGTTAGTCAGGGATTCCCTGATCTGGTGGCTGAGAGGTCCCTGGTACTTCTGTCCGGGAAGTTGTTCCTACCTCTGAAGTGAACAGTGATCACAACGGACGCCAGCCTATCTGGCTGGGGTGGAGTAATCAGAGTTCAGTAGACTCAGGGCCTCTGGTCGGTGGATGAATCCAAGTAGCCAATCAATCTGCTCGAACTGAGATCGATCAGGCTATGCCTCTCCACATGGTCGATGAGACTGCGAGGGTGCCCGATCAGGATCCAGTCAGACAACGCCACTGCTGTGGCATACGTCAATCACCAAGGAGGAACAAGAAGCTTGGCCACAGCACAGGAGGTCGCTCACATACTTCGGTGGGCAGAGCGACATGTACCGGCCCTGTCGGTCATTTACATCCCGGGAGTGGAGAACTGGCAGGCGGACTATCTAAGTCACCAGATGCTGGACCCAGGAGAATGGACATTGCATCGGGAGGTGTTCAGGATACTGTGCCTGCGGTGTGGCGCACCAGACGTGGATCTTCTGGCCTCCTGTCTCAATCGGAAGGTGCCGAGATTCATGTCCAGGACAAGAGATCCTTGGGCAGACGCGTTGTTGGCTCCGTGGGATCAGTACCAGCTGATCTATGCCTTTCCTCCTCTGAAGCTGTAACGACGTCTGCTCCGCAGAGTGGAGGCCGAATGGATCCCAGTAATACTGATTGCCCCAGATTGGCTCCAGCGTCTCTGGTACGCAGACCTAGTGCGCCTGGTGACAGACGCTCCCTGGCGACTGCCATTGCGAGAAGACCTTCTGTCTCAAGGTCTAATTCTCCATCCTGCTTTACCATTGCTGGTTTTAACGGCATGGCTATTGGGAGCCAGGTGTTGAGGAACCAGGGTCTTTCGGACTTGGTGATCCCAACCATGCTGAGAGCACGAAAATCTTCTTCCCGGAAGATATATCATCGTACCTGGAAGGCTTCATCTCCATGTGTGAGGAGAAAGGATGGCATCCGCTCTCCTTTTCTATATCCAGGGTCCTGCTGATTCTTCAGCAAGGAGTAGACCAGAAACTGGCTTTGAGCACCATTAAGGGACAAATTTCAGCTTTGGCTGCCTTTTTTCAGCAACCCCTGGTGTCTCACTCTCTAGTGAGCACTTTTGTTCAAGGGGTGCGGCATCTGAACCTGGTGTTATCGGTGCTGCAAAAACCGCCATTTGAAAATATCAGAGGGATCCTTCTGTTGACTCTTTCCCATAAAGAGGTCTTTTTAGTGGCCATCACATTGGCCAGGAGGGTTTCGGAACTGGCGGCCTTGTCCTGCAAGTCGCCCTATCTGGTTATCTACAAGGATAAGGTAGTGTTGCGTCCGCAACCTTCTTTTCTGCCGATTTCACATAAATGCGGACATTGTGTTACCATCTCTGTGTCCTGAGCCGACACATCCTAAGGAGGTGGCCCTCCATTCCCTGGCCATGGTTTTGGCTCTGAGGGTGCATTTGTCTGCCACGGCTCCCTTACAGAAGTCAGACTCACTGTTTGTTTCGGTGGCTGGTCCAAAGAAAGGCATGGTGGTCTCGTCAGCCACCATTTCCAGGTGGATCAGACAGATTGTAGTACAAGCCTATGCCTTAAAGGGGCAGGTGCCCCCCTTTCTGGTCACGGCCCACTCTACAAGGGCAATCGGAACATCTTGGGCCTTCCGACACCAAGCGTCCGTCGATCAAGTGTGTAAAGTGATGACCTAGTCGTCTGTTCACACTTTTACAAAGTTCTACAAGGTAGATGTCAGTACATCGGCTGATGCCTGTTTTGGCCACAAAGTTTTGCATGTGGCCATATAGTTGCAATGGCACATGCAATTTTTTCCCTTTTTCCTGGTTTTTGGGTAAAAACGCAGTACCTTAACATTAATGCACTGTTACATTTGTTACTGCAGTTTTGGTGCGGTTTTGAGGGTAGTGCCTCTCTGTTGAGGAACACTCTGTTTTTGTGGTGTTTTTTTTTTCCACACGCTCTCGTTTTTGTGGGTAAAGTTATACTAGTACCCACATGCCATGGTGGATGAAGTTTCTATGCTGTTTTCTCAGCCCTCGTTTTGGCACTGCTTGAGAACGTCCCAATGGCTAAGAGAAGAGCTGTATCAGTCGGTGAATATAAGAGAAAATAGGATTTTTTGTACTCGCCATAAAATCCTTTTCTCTGTAATTCACCGACTGACACAGCACCCGCCCCTCCTAATTTTCTTTACATTATACTGCTTGTTAACGTACTGAGGGCTGCATGGCAGGCTGGGGGGTTGTTAACTAAGGGACTGCCCCTTGGGCAGAACTAAAAGTTCAGTGTTTTTCATAACATGTTATGCCTAGTCCTCTCCTAAAGGTGGCGTAACAACCCAATGGCTAAGAGAGGAGCTGTGTCGGTCGGTGAATTACATAGAAAAGGATTTTACGGTGAAGTACAAAAAATCCTATTTTTTTTATTTATTATTATTCTAATAAACATGTCATACCTAACTGCTCTGTGTAATGATTTTTCACAGAGCAACCCCTGATACTCTTCTTCTGGGTCCTCTGCCGGCATTCCTGGCTCCTCTTTGGCAAGTAACCCCATAGGAAGCCGCTTTCTATGGGGGGCACTCATATGGGCTCAATCCTGAGCCTCCTGTCTGCATCTATAGACACAGCCCCACCCCCTGCTCCCTCATCGCAGAATTTGATTGACAGCAGCAGGAGCCAATGACTCCCGCTACTACCAGTCTGCCCTGTGAGGAGGGAGAGAGCTGCTGCTTTTGGGCAGTGACGTCAAAACGTCACTTCCGCCCACATACCTACCTACTCTGTGTAATGGTTTTGCACAGAGCAACCCTCGATCCGCTTCTTCCATTTTCATACCTCACTGGACTCAACTAAAAATACCTGTCGCTTTTTTTGAATATTTCGACTGAAATTACCTGTCACTTTTTAGAAAATAAAGATACTTATTCTGGTGTATTAGATTTATGAAGGATTGTCTTCTCCTTGAAGTGACTTTGACACACACCGGACTATATAGTGATATAGTGTCACCATGCTCCCTGTAATAGCTGCCACTGGTAGGTCCACCATTAAAGTATTTTCTCTTAGAAGACAGCTCTGCACAGGAAAACTGCAATGTCCTGTCTGCAGTGAGGGGGGGCTAGTCACACTCCTAGACTTTGCAGTATTCACACAATATAGGTATGTCATGGGCAGTGTGATTATTGATTGGTCACATGTCCTGCCTGTCTGCAAAGAGTACAACCTCATTCACAGCAGGCTCCACCAACTACAGATTTCCTAAAAAAAAACTAGAAGAGGGGGTGGAGACAAGACCAAGTCACCACCTACAAGGAGAGAGAGTAGAGCTGTGGGAGGGACCCAGCAGGCTCCACCTACTACAGGCGGCCTGCAGAAAACTACAGGAGGGGGTGGAGACAAAGCCAGCCCCCCTGTACAAGGAGAGAGAGCAGAGCTGTGGGAGGAGCCCAGCAGCCTCTGCCTACTACATACAACTACAGAAGGGGGCGGAGACAAGACCAGTCTCCCTGCACAAGGAGAGAGAGCAGCAGAGCTGTGGGAGGAGCCCAGCAGGCTCAGCCTACTACATACAACTGCAGAAGGGGCGGAGACAAGACCAGTCTCCCTGCACAAGAAGGGGGCGGAGACAAAACCAGTCTCCCTGCACAAGGAGAGAGAGTAGAGCTGTGGGAGGAGCCCAGCAGCCTCTGCCTACTACATACAACTACAGAAGGGGGCGGAGACAAGACCAGTCTCCCTGCACAAGGAGAGAGAGCAGCAGAGCTGTGGAAGGAGCCCAGCAGGCTCCGCCTACTACATACAACTACAAAAGGGGGCGGAAAGAAGACCAGTCTCCCTGCATAAGGAGAGAGTAGAGCTGTGGGAGGGGCCCAGCAGGCTTTGCCTCTACAGACAACTTCAGGAGAGGATGGAAACAAGACAAGTCACCCTGCACAAGGACAGAGCAGAACTGTGGGAGGGGTCCAGCAGACTCTGCCTACTACATACAACTACAGGAGGGGGCGGAGACAAAGCCAAGTCCCCCTGTACAAGGAGAGAGAGCAGGGCTGTGGGATGGGCCCAGCTAGCACCGCCTACTACATACAACTGGGCGGAAACAAAGCCAGTCGCCCTGTACAAGGAGAGAGAGCAGAGCTGTGGGAGGGGTCTAGCAGGCTTCGCCTACTAGAGAAAACTACAGGAGGGGGTGGGGACAAGAGCAGTCACCCTGTACAAGGAGAGAGAGCAGAGCTGTGGGAGGGGCCCTGCAGGCTGCACCAGGCCGTTAAAAGGGTCCTGTTCATTTTTGGGTCAGATTGAGGTGTGAATTCAGAGAAAAATTTGCACCTGAACTGGGGAACACAAACGTGTAGGACACCAAAGGACTTCAAACCGCAGCCAGACCTGTGTGAACCCAGCCTTAGGGATGTGTTTATTAAAACATTGCAGAGCTATTCATCCTGTGAAATGACATGCACATTTGTTCTGTGCGCATGTGGGTAAAATTGAATGTCATTAGGCTATAGGTCGATTGTTTTGATTCATAAGAATAGTTTGACTCTGGAAAATCTTGCATTATGTCCACTGGATGGAGCTATCACAGTAAACAAGTAGCTCCATCTAGTGGCCATAATGTGTTGTTATTTTTGCTTATTCTCTCTACTGTTAGGGATGAAAGACATTTGACCTGGAGATAAAATAGCCCAATAACATAAATTTTTGTCCCCATTTGCACAAAAGGAATGTACATGCAGGTCCACAGGACAGAAAGCTCTGACAATTTATAAATACCCCCCCATGGGGTAGGGCAAGAAAACTGCAGGAGCTGCTGAAATCCGTCACTTACCCACTAATTCTGTGCCCAGAATCTTTTTGTGCCCAAAAAGCATAAATTTAATTTTCCATTATTTTTCTAGCTTCTCGTTTTCTGTTTATTGCAAAAAAAATAAAAATAAACTAGAAAGAGATGATTTGGAATTGGATGAAAAATGACAGATTGAAAATAGACAATTAATATCTCATTTGCTTCCCCCTCTGATTACAGAAATCCTTACGTGCCAACACACGGGTTGTTCATCTTAAAGTGAACTTCGACCTCGGCCGACATCAAGGCAGCAAGTGGTGTTCCGACATGCTGCATGTTCCTCCCAGGCTGGAATCTAAGGGGCCCCTCGGAGACACAGGGATTGGGTGGATGGAAGTATACCGCAGGTACGTGGTCTTTTCATTCAGTGCATTTAATTCCAGGCTCTGTTCTCTTTGTGTATGAATAACCCTAACGTTTGGTTTTGCATAACAGGAAAGGGTTAAAACCCCTGTCCAGTTATTTTTTGCTGTCTTTTTCTTTCTAAGGGGAATTTCCCTTCATTTCCTGTCTTGGAGATTCAACAGGAAGTGAGTGAAAATCTCCCCAAAGTGATAAGAGTTCCCCTCTTTAGGCAGCTGTCCTCAGAACATTTGTGGCAGTGATCACCAGGACCAACAGAGGGGCAAATCACCTCAGAAGGGGACACTGATCTCCCCAGCAGGGGACACTGAGGGGCAAATCTCCTCAGTAGGGGACACTGGGGGTCAAATCTTCCCAGCAGGGGACACTGAGGGGCGAGTCTCCTCAGTAGGGGACACTGAGGGCGAGTCTCCTCAGTAGGGGACACTGAGGGGCAAATCTCCTCAGTAGGGGACACTGGGGGTCAAATCTTCCCAGCAGGGGACACTGAGGGGCATGTCTCCCCAGCAGGGGTTGATTTACTAAAACAAAAATGGTGCAACTGCGCATTGGAGCCAATCAGCTTCTAACATCAGCTTGTTCAATAAAGCTTTGACAGTAAAGCTGGCCATACACCATACAATTTTCGTATTCAATTTCCTTTATATTTACCTTCAACTGTGTAGTACAAGGGCCTGCCTGATTGTATACAAATTGAAAGTGTTTAGATTTGACCTAATATTATATGGTTTTGGTAAATCTAAAGGAAATCTATAGATGGAAATTGTATAATGTATGGTCAGCCTAGGGCCTGGTTCACACCTATGCATTTTTTAGTGCATTTTCAGTTTTGCAGAAGCACACTACAGTCCATATAAAATGGCTTCCTATGGATGTAGTTCACATCTGTGCATTTTATGGAAAGGGCCAGGGACTTTTTTATGGATTTGGGTTCCATAGACTTCAATGGTTTAAAAACGTGTATTGAAAAAACACAAAATGCACCCGGAATATGCAAACTGCAACCTGCATAGGTGTGAACCAGGCCTTAAACCTGGAAGCCGATTGGCTACCATGCACAGCTTCACCAGATTTTGCACGCTTCAGTTTTAGTAAATGAACTTCAGAGGGTCAAACTTGACAGAGGATCGAATCTTTCCATACTAGCCAGAAGATCTAACCCTTCTTGTATGCATTATGCCGTGTACACACGATCAAACAAGCGGGTGGAAAAGTGCAGCAAACTGAAGTCCACCAAACAATCCCCCCGTGTGTAGCCTCCGGCATACTTTTTTGACCCGAAAGTACGGCGGACTTAGAAAGTAGTTTTACACTCCAATCTTCCCGCCGGACTCGCATTTCGGCGGACAATCCGGTCATGTGTATGCTAGTCCGCCGTAGTTTTGAAATGAGCGGACTTTTCCCGCCCGGAGAAAAGTCGGCTCATTTCGAACGGGTCTCCAGTTAGGCGGGACCCGCGAAGGAGACGTCGCTGGCCCCGCCGCCTGGTATGGACTTAAAGGGGAACCCCAACGCCAAAAAAAAATCGGCGTGGTTGTCGGGGTCTGCAGGCGGGGGGGCTTATCGGAATCCGGGAGCCCCCTTTAATAAGGGGGCCCCGGATACCGGCCCCCCACCCTATGTGAATGAGTATGGGGTACAACGTACCCCTACCCTTTCATCTGTAAAATAAAACACAACACACAAGATAAAATAGTTTATTGCACAGCTCCGGGGGTCTTCCGTCTTCGGGGGTCTTCTCGCCGGACTCCTCCGCTATCTTCTTGTAGCTCTTTTACTAGCGGAGGAGCCCGGCTTTCTTCCTCGCCACTGGCCTCTTCTGACTTCGGGGGTCTTCGGTTCTTCTGCCGGGCCACTGCGCCTTCTTCTAGCTCTTTTACAGGCGGTGGCCCGGTCTTCTGTCGCCGCCGCCGCCGCCTTCCGTTCTTCTGTTCTTCTCTTCTTCAGATGTTGCCTCGCCGAGTCCTCTGCTCACAATGTCAGGGAACCGGGCACGCGGCAACTTATATAGGGACAAGGGGCGGGGTCTTCGGTGGATGTCACATGGGTTGATGTCACATGGCGACAGTCCCAGCATCCTCCGGGACTGTGACATCGTAAGGGGGCGGGGTCACCATGTGACATCAACCCATGTGACATCCACCGAAGACCCCGCCCAGGGTTTTTCATTAACTTAAACGAGATGTATGTGTTTTTTTTCTTTTTGGTTTTTTGTTTTTTTAACCCCGGAAGCTTTTACCCCCTTCCTGACCAGAGCACTTTTTGTGATAAGGCACTGTGCCGCTTTGACTGACAATTGAGCGGTCGTACGACGCTGTACCCAAACAAAATTGATGTCCTTTTCCCCCACAAATATAGCTTTCTTTTGATGGTATTTGATCGCCTCTGCAGTTTTTATTTTTTACGCTATATATAAAAAATATTTTGTACTTTTTGCTATAATAAATATCCCAATTTTTTTAAAAATAAAGCTATTTTTTTTCTTAGTTTAGACCGATACGTGTTCTTCTACACATGTTTGGTAATAAAAATTGCAATAAGTGTATGTAGATTGGTTTGTGCAAAGGTTATAGCGTCTACAAAATAGGGGATAGATTTATTGTATTTTTTTTTTTTTTTACTAGTAATGGTGGTGATCTATGATTTTTATCGTGACTTGTGACATTATAGCGGAGACATTGAACAATTTTGACACATTTTTGGGACTATTGGCATCAATACAGTTATCAGTGCTATAAAAATGCATTGATTACGGTGTAAATGTTGCTGGCAGTGAAGGGGTTAACACTAGGGGCCAATCAAGGGGTTAACTGTGTTCCCTCATGTGTGTTCTAACTGAAGGGGGGAGGGGACTGACTAGGGGAGATGACAGATCGTTGTTCATACTTTCTATGAACAGGTGATCTGTCACTTCTCCCCTCAGAGATCCTGGTTCTCGCCATGTCACGAGCAATCGCAGGAGCCCACCGGTCATCGAGATTGCTGGGCACTCGCATCAGCTCCGCCCGTGACCACCTAAGGAAGCGACATAACATAACGTTGATTTGCCTGCCCGTGCCATTCTGCCGCAGTGAAACTGTAGCAGCTGGTGGGGAGCAGGTTTATAATAATCATACTTACCTAGGTGTATGAATCAGCGGTCCCTCGCTGGCTCAAAGGCTTGATTCACACCTATTGCATGCTTTTTGCACTACAGTCCAAAATGCAAAAAGCACTGAAAATGCAATAGGTGTGAATCAAGTTTAACACTGAGAACATAGCGATTTAACACTGCCGATTGTACACAGTTCTCACAGCTCCCTGAGCACAGATCTGCTGACTGTCAGTCACTGGCTCTCTGCTCTGTGAAAACAAGTATATGACACTTAGCTCCATCTAGTGGCCAAATCCAATTATTACATAGCAGTTTTTTTTACAGTGAATGTTCAAGTTCATTTGTTCCGTGAGAACGGGGCTGAAAACAAATGTTATTAAGCTGATTTTTTGGCTGGTCGACTGGTTTTCACTGACTTAAAAAGGAAAATATCACATTTGCCCACTAGCTAGCATTAAGTATATGAACCTTAGCACTGGCTAGTAGCCAAGTTAGCTATTTGCTTAGCAATGCACACAGTGAATGTTCATGTACATTGGTTCTGTACGAATGGAGCAAAAAATGCATGTTATTAATCTGTTTTCGGTGCTGGTCGATTGTTTTTCATTGACTTAAACTGTAAAAAGTAACATGTGCCCACCAGCTGGCATTTAAGCGTTACTAAACCCACAACAGTAAAAATCAGTCTGTATATGCAGAATGGCATGCTTGTTATACTCACTGTGGAACCTAAGGGGTTAATCCTCCACACTGTCTGAAAAGGCTGTTTGATCCTGTCTTCTCTGATTCCCCTCCCCCCCTTTCCATTTTTCCCAATCTAGCTCCTGATAGAACAGAGTATTG
Organism: Lithobates pipiens; assembly: GCF_037356315.1. Classification (NCBI taxonomy): domain Eukaryota; kingdom Metazoa; phylum Chordata; class Amphibia; order Anura; family Ranidae; genus Lithobates; species Lithobates pipiens. Next base: position 224,151,626 of record NW_027507788.1, read on the forward strand.
TGGACACTCTGCACATGCTCAATTTGGTGTGTACTGCTAGAGAGCTTTTTTCTTGGGAGGGTGCATGCAATTAGCACTGTCCAGACAGAGGATCCGGGGTCATGCGGCCTCATAGAACAGTCAGAGGAAAATGAGAACTCCTCCTATAAGCTTTAACCAGACACTGATAGAGGTCACAAGGCTGCTATATACTGCTGATGAGAAAAAGGTATTTAGCAGTTTATATTTACTAAAACTATCGCATTTCCATGTTGCAGGGTCCTGGGGAGAGCAGATATAGTGAATGCAGGGTCCTGGGGAGACCAGATATAGTAAATGCAGGCTCCTGGGCAGACCAGATATAGTGAGTGCAGGCTCCTGGGGAGAGCAGATATAGTGAATGCAGAGTCCTGGGGGGAGCAGATATAGTGAATGCAGTTTCCTGGGCAGACCAGATATAGTGAATGCAGGCTGCTGGGGAGAGCAGATATAGTGAATGCAGGCTCCTGGGGAGATCAGATATAGTGAGTGCAGGCTCCTGGGGGGAGCAGATATAGTGAATGTATGCTCCTGGGGAGATCAGATATAGTGAATGTATGCTCCTGGGGAGAGCAGATATAGTGAATGCAGGCTCCTGGGGGGAGCAGATATAGTGAGTGCAGAGTCCTGGGGAGACCAGATATAGTGAATGCAGAGTCCTGGGGAGAGCAGATATAGTGAATGCAGGCTCCTGGGGAGAGCAGATATAGTGAATGCAGGCTGCTGGGGAGAGCAGATATAGTGAATGCAGGCTGCTGGGGAGAGCAGATATAATGAATGCAGGCTGCTGGGGAGAGCAGATATAGTGAATGCAGGCTGCTGGGGAGAGCAGATATAGTGAATGCAGGCTCCTGGGGAGAGCAGATATAGTGAATGCAGGGTCCTGGGGAGACCAGATATAGTGAATGCAGTTTCCTGGGGAGAGCAGATATAGTGAATGCAGTTTCCTGGGGAGACCAGATATAGTGAATGCAGTTTCCTGGGGAGAGCAGATATAGTGAATGCAGGCTGCTGGGGAGAGCAGATATAGTGAATGCAGTTTCCTGGGGAGAGCAGATATAGTGAATGCAGGCTGCTGGGGAGAGCAGATATAGTGAATGCAGGCTGCTGGGGAGAGCAGATATAGTGAATGCAGGCTGCTGGGGAGAGCAGATATAGTGAATGCAGTTTCCTGGGGAGAGCAGATATAGTGAATGCAGTTTCCTGGGGAGAGCAGATATAGTGAATGCAGGCTGCTGGGGAGAGCAGATATAGTGAATGCAGTTTCCTGGGGAGAGCAGATATAGTGAATGCAGAGTCCTGGGGAGACCAGATATAGTGAATGCAGAGTCCTGGGGAGAGCAGATATAGTGAATGCAGGTTCCTGGGGAGAGCAGATATAGTGAATGCAGGCTGCTGGGGAGACCAGATATAGTGACTGCAGGTTCCTGGGTTTAGTAACACTTGAAGTATATGATACTTGGCGTGTTACAAAGGAAAAGTCTGCGCTATCAAATTAGTCTTGGTTTAAACCAATATTAATAGGTGTAATAGGTTTCTTTCATATGATACTTGGTGCCAACTATTGGCCAAATCCAATATTTACATACCATAGCAGTTTTCACAGTGAGAGTTTGTGTACTTTTGTTCTGTGCGAATGCAAATGTTATTGGGCTGTTTTCTGTGCTGGTCGGCTGTTTTTCATTTACTTAAAATGGAAAATATCACATTTGGCCACAGCTGTCATAAATTAAATTATACATAGCGCCAGCTAGTGGCCAAACACTTGTGCTATGTGAATGGGGCAGAGATTAAATGTTATTAAGCTGTTTTTCTGTGCTGGTCAATTGTTTTTCATAAATGTAAAAGGGAAACAAATATCACATTGGGATCAGATTTGGCCACTAGCTGGCACTATCTATCATATATGCATTTTACCTACAGGTAAGCCTTATATTAATTTTACAGCCATGCTGTAAGCAAGGGAAGGGCAGCCCATTGATAGGGCATGTGATGTAAGGGGGGACTCTAATAGGGACTCAAGAGTAAGGGGGGACTCCTAAGGTGGACCCAGATGTAAGGGGGGCTCTAATGGGGACTATGATGTAAGTGGTGGACTCTGGTGGACTTGATGTTAGGCCCTGTTCACAACTGAGCAATTTTCTGCTTGAGACTTGTAGCTATAAAATGCTCAACAAGCCAAATCCCATTCATTACAATGGCCGCTGTTCACATCCGAGCGTTCTGTCACCTGAAGCAAAACGCCTGAACTTCTTTTTGGCAGATTACAAGTGTGTGTGGGGGGGCTCTGATGGGGACCTTGATGTAAAGGTGGGCTCTGATGGTGGCATTGATGTAAGGGGCGGACTCTCATGTAAATGTGGGCTCTAATGATGGACTGTGATGTAAAGGTGGGCTCTAATAGTGGACTCTGATGTAAAGGTGGGCTCTAATGGTGGCCTTGATGTAGGGGGTGGATTCTGATGTAAAGGCGGGCTCTGACGATGGCCTTAATATAAGGAGTGACCTCTGATGTAAAGTTGAGTTCTGATGAGGGCCTTGATGTAAGGAGTGGACTCTGGTATAAGGGGGGCTCTGATGGTGGCCTTGAGTTAAGGGGGTGGACTCTGATATAAGTGGGGTTCTGATGAGGACCTTGATGTAAAGGGGGGGGGGGGGCTCTGATGTAAGGGAGGGCTGTGGTGTAAGGGTGGGCTCTAATGTAAGGGTGGGCTCTGATGGGGACCTTGATATAAGAAGTGAGCTCTGATGTAAGAGGAAACTCTGATGGTGACCTTGATGTAAGGAGGATTAACTTTATTTTACTGAGGTTCTTTCGCTTTTGTTCTGAATCATATTGTGCTGTTTCCAAAAAAAAAAAGTTAAATATATTCATTAATTTATTATTCATTGTTTTTTTTTTTTACACTGATGTAAAGAGGGACTCTTAAGTTGGACCCTGATGTAAGGGGGCTCTCTGATGGAGACTAATAGAAACCCTGATATAAGGGATGGGCCATCTAAGGTGGGCTGTGATGGAAGGGGAAACTCTGAGGAGGACTTTGATGTAAGTGGGGACTCTGGTGGGGGCCTTGATGTAAAGAGTGGTCTGTGATGTAAAGGGAAACTCTGATGGGGACCTTGATGTAAGGAGTGGTCATTGATGTAAATGGAAACTCTGATGGGGACCCTGATGTAAAGGAGAATGCATATGGGGGGCCTTGATGTGTAAGGAGTGGTCTCCCATGTAAGGGGAAACTCTGAGGGGGACCCTAAGGTAAGGGGGGACTTAGATGAGGAGGGCTTGATGTAAGGGGTGGACTCTGATGTTAGGGGAATCTCTGATGGGACCTTGATGTAAGGGGGTGATTTTGATGAGAATTAGCTTTATTGTCGCAGATTCCAAAAAAGTGAGACGTTTTCATTGATTATTCATTCTATATTTATAAACTGATTTGTAAAATATACAATGTGGCTCTTTGTAAAGTTTGGGGTCCCCCTCCCTGTAGGTTTACTTGCATGTTACACAAATCACTGCAGTCAGTAAATGGAAATCAATTGGCCTGAGCGCCTCTCACAGTCACTGAGCTCCATTCTCCTCTTATGATCGTCGGTTTCCAGTCGCTCTTCCCACACTGGGGGGGGGTTGCTGTTCAATAACTGTAATGCCGCATACACACGATCAAACAAGCGGGTGGAAAAGTCCGGCAAACTGAAGTCCGCCAAACAATCCCCCCGTGTGTAGCCTCCGGCATACTTTTTTGACCCGAAAGTACGGCGGACTTAGAAAGTAGTTTTACACTCCAATCTTTCCGCCGGACTCGCATTTCGACGGACAATCCGGCCGTGTGTATGCCAGTCCGCCGTACTTTTGAAATGAGCAGACTTTTCCCGCCCGGAGAAAAGTCGGCTCATTTCGAACGGGTCTCCAGGTAGGCGGGGCCCGCGAAGGAGACGTCGCTGGCCCCGCCGCTTGGTATGGACTTAAAGGGGAACCCCAACGGCAAAAAAAAATCGGCGTGGGGGTCCCCCCAGGTACACATCAGACCCTTGTCCGAGCACGCTACCCGGCCGGCCAGGAAAGGGGGGGGACGAGCGAGCGGCCCCCCTCCCCCTCCTGAGCCGTACCAGGCCACGCGGCCCCCCACCCCAAAGCACCTTGTCCCCATGTTGATGAGGACAAGGGCCTCTTCCCGACAACCCTGGCCGTTGGTTGTCGGGGTCTGCGGGCAGGGGGCTTATTGGAATCCGGGAGCCCCCCTTAATAAGGGGGCCCCGGATACCGGCCCCCCACCCTATGTGAATGAGTATGGGGTAAAATATACCCCTACCCATTCACCTGTAAAATTAAAGTACAAGAAAAAACACAACACACAAAATAAAATAGTTTATTGCACAGCTCCGGGGGTCTTCCGTCTTCGGGGGTCTTCTCGCCGGACTCCTCCGCTATCTTCTTGTAGCTCTTTTGCTAGTGGAGGAGCCCGGCTTTCTTCCTCGCCGCCGGCCTCTTCCGACTTCGGGGGTCTTGTCCCCCCTCTTCGGTTCTTCTGCCGGGCCACCGCGCCTTCTTCTAGCTCTTTTACAGGCGGGGGCCCGGTCTTCTGTCGCCGCCTTCCGTTCTTCTGTTCTTCTCTTCTTCTTCTTCAGATGTTGCCTCGCCGAGTCCTCTGCTCACAATGACTGGGACCAGGCACGCGGCGACTTATATAGGGACAAGGGGCGGGGTCTTCGGTGGATGTCACATGGGTTGATGTCACATGGCGACAGTCCCAGCATCATCCAGGACTGTGACATTGTAAGGGGGCGGGCTCACCATGTTACATCAACCCATGTGAAATCCACCGAAGACCCCGCCCCTTGTCCCTATATAAGTCGCCGCGTGCCCGGTCCCCGTCATTGTGAGCGGAGGACTCGGCGAGGCAACATCTGAAGAAGAGAAGAACGGAAGGCGGCGGCGGCGACAGAAGACCGGACCACCGCCTGTAAAAGAGCTAGAAGAAGGCGCGGTGGCCCGGCAGAAGAACCGAAGAGGGGGACAAGACCCCCGAAGTCGGAAGAAGAGGCCGGCAGCGAGGAAGAAAGCCGGGCTCCTCCGCTAGAAAAAGAGTTACAAAAAGATAGCGGAGGAGTCCGGCGAGAAGGCGGAAGACCCCCGGAGCTGTGCAATAAACTATTTTATCTTGCGTGTTGTGTTTTTTTTTGTACTTTTATTTTACAGGTGAATGGGTAGGGGTACATTGTACCCCATACTCATTCACATAGGGTGGGGGGCCGGTATCCGGGGCCCCCTTATTAAAGGGGGCTCCCGGATTCCGATAAGCCCCCCGCCCACAGACCCCGACAACCAACGGCCAGGGTTGTCGGGAAGAGGCCCTTGTCCTCATCAACATGGGGACAAGGTACTTTGGGGTGGGGGGGCCACGCGGCCCCCCCTTCCCCAAGGCACCCCCCATGTTGAGAGCACGCGGCCTGGTACGGCTCAGGAGGGGGGGGGGGGCGTTCGCTCGTCCCCCCCTTTCCTGGCCGGCCGGGTAACGTGCTCGGACAAGGGTCTGATGTGGACCTGGGGGAACCCCCACGCCGATATTTTTTCGCCATACCAGGCGGCGGGGCCAGCGACGTCTCCTTCGGGGGCCCCGCCTACCTGGAGACGCGCTCGAAATTAGCGTGTGTGGGCGAGTCCGTTCATTTCAAAAGTAGGGCGGATAGTACGGCGGACTTAGTGCCGTATTAGTCCGCTAAAAAAGTGCCGTGTGTGGGCAAGTAGCCCGTTCGGAAAGTCCGACGTACAGTCTGGCGGGAAGTCCGCCAGACTCAGTACGTCGGACAGACGGCTACGTGTGTACGCGGCTTAAGAAATAACGTCAGATTCCAGACACTTTCAAGCATAGATCTCAATAGCTGTGCAGTGAAGACAAGATATTGAATAATTCTAAATCAAAGGCTTACAAAGCGACAACAGAGAAAAATTGAAACATTTTCTTCCAATCGGTGGCTCCGGAAGAGTTCCCTAACATCTCTCATTGTGTTTATCTATGCACTGGTATGCTTTAACCTTGCCGATGTTCTGGAGAACGCCCGCAGCCGTCCCTTGTAATGCGATGCATATATAATAAAATGGAGTCACTGGTGTTCAAGGCCGAGGACCCTATCGCTCTGCACTTGATTAAAATTAAGGTTTCCACTTCCATTTAAATAAAAATGGAACAATCACAACATTAATATAAAATACGTCTGCCTTCTGAACCGCGAATACTAATCATGTTTGTGCTTTTATGGCATTACATACTGCAGGCTGGTTCCTCCAAAAGAGACCGAATTTAGAAGACAGCACAGACTCATTCACACTTTTGGGTGTATTTATAAAATGTTTGCATAGCTGTTCGCCCTTCGAAATTGTATATACATTTGTTCTGTGCAAGTAGAATGAAATCAAATTACTCTGGCTTTATTCTCCGCAAATCAAATGTGTGAATGAGGAACATAATTATTTGCTATTATACTCAGTGCAATCTAGTGGTTACAATGCAGTATAGCAACTACATTGTACTGGTTTGGGGGCGTGGCTTGATGGTGGAGCGAGCATCCGCATAGAAACACCACTCCGGCTCCCAATGAGCATCCTGCCGGCATCCTAGTTCCTACATCCTCCCAAGAGGCACCTTCCCCACATCTGTGGGAATACACCAGGCCGCTGTGGCCCCCATCAGCGGCGGATCAACTCACTGGGTCCATCTTGCCGCCGGGACACAGCAGGCGAGGCTGACACGCTGCAGACATCATCCTCGGCTGCTCGGAGCTCTACAAAAGGGGTGAGTGCATCCATTCCTGACATATTTGCCACACAAACTAACACCCTGCTGTCCCAGGACTCCCCACAGACAGACAGAAATTTCCAGGACACAGATTCTCCACCTCAGGAGCCCACACTGTCTAATATCATGATGGCTATACAGGACTGTGAGACTTCACTCAGCACACAGATAGCCTCCATGCGCATGGATTTCCCCCTCCTGAAACAGGACGTGCAGAACTTGCGTAACAGAACTGGGGCCACCGAGAAACGCATAAGCACCCTAGAAGATACTGTACACCCCCTATAAATTACAATGCATGATACTACCAGTGAGATGGCGGCACTCCATGCCAAAATTGATGACCTAGAGAACCGTTCCTGCAGGAACAACCTCCGCTTTGTGGGGTTCCCTGATTGTGCAGAGGGCGCTCACCCTGAAAATGTTTTATATTCCTGGTTGCGAGAAATTTTTGGCACTGATGCACCTACACTTTTATATGTCATTTAATGTGCACACCGCACTCCCCCACGTCCCCATCCGGCAGGGGCCCCTCCATGCTCCCATTTCACACGGATCCTTAATTTCAAAGATAAAGTAGCTATTCTATGAATGGCGAGGGGAAAAAGGGCCGCTCAAATTCATTGGTAATACCATCTAGATTTATCATGACTTCTCGGCCAAAGTTCAATGTCAACGCATCTCCTTTGCAGCTGTGAAAGCCCACCTGCGTACTGAAGGCCTACCATATGCCATGCTGTTCCCAGCCAAGCTGCGTATAATTCATGATGATAAGGCCCACTTTTACACCAGCCCCAAAGAAGCCATAGCATGGTCGCTATGGATATGCACCTAGATGGTGAACATGACTGTGGTTATTGAAACCACACTTGAACCCGTTACTGCTTATTCCCAAAAGTCTACACATGTACACCTGAGTCCATGTGTCCATATTTGCCATATTCACCACATTGCCTTTGGACCTCATGGCGGTCCTTGATTTCACCTCCTATACCACAACGAGAAGCTCCCCTTCATTATACCGGGCCAATCCTCCTGAAACTGTTCTAAGCACATCGCAGTACTGAACAAAATACCTCCAAATATACAAAAGGCCGGATGTTTTGTTTTTTTTCTCCTGTTAATGTTGGAAGCCTCACCGGATTCCGCATGACCCCCTCATCGGCTCACTGTGTTTGGGGTGCCTGAGCGGGGTGGGGGGGTTTGGGGTTTTGGATGGACTTTTTTTTCCTCTTTTTGTCGCAATTCTTGCACTTAGTTATGGTTGCTGCCTTGAGCAGATGAAGTTGGTTGTTCATTTTTACTACTATAGCAGAGCTCACTAGCTTGAATTTGAATCACCACATTGTACTGTATGCATACTTAGATATGTTACAGATGACACGACCAAGCAGGCTTTATATATGGTGGTATCCTTATGTGATTAATTGGTACTGTCTACACTGACTTGGCAAAACCATTAGGAATAGTTACATTTATTTATTTTTTCATGTATTTACAGTGGTGTGAAAAAGTGTTTGCCCCCTTCCTCATTTCCTGTTCCTTTGCATGTTTGTCACACTTAAGTGTTTCGGAACATCAAACCAATTTAAACAATAGTCAAGGACAACACAAGTAAACACAAAATGCAATTTGTAAATGAAGGTGTTTATTATTAAAGGTGAAAAAAAATCCAAACCATCATGGCCCTGTGTGAAAAAGTGATTGCCCCCTAAACCTAATAACTGGTTGGGCCACCCTTAGCAGCAAAAACTGCAACCAAGTGTTTGCGATAACGTGCAATGAGGCTTTTACAGCGTCCTGGAGGAATTTTGGCCCACTCATCTTTGCAGAATTGTCCTAATTCAGTTACATTAGACGGTTTTCGAGCATGAAGGTCATACCACAACATCTCAATAGGATTCAGGTCAGGACTTTGGCTAGGCCACTCCAAAGTCTTCATTTTGTTTTTCTTCAGCCATTCGGTGGTGGACTTGCTGGTGTGTTTAGGATCATTGTCCTGCTGCAGAACCCAAAGTTCGTTTCAGCTTGAGTACACGAACAGATGGTCGGACATTCTCCTTCAGGATCTCTTGGTAGACAGCAGAATTCATAGTTCCTTTTATCACGGCAAGTCTTCCAGGTCCTGAAGCAGCAAAACAGCCCCAGACCATCACACTACCACCACCATATTTTACTGTTGGTATAATGTTCTTTTTATGAAATGCAGTGTTCCTTCGATGCCAGATATACTTGAACACACACCTTCCAAAGAGTTCCACTTTTGTCTCATCGGTCCACAGAATGTTGTTCCAAAAGTCTTGGGGATCATCAAGATGTGTTGTGGAGAAATTGAGACGAGCTTTGATGTTCTTTTTGCTCAGCAGTGGTTTTCTCCTTGGAACTCTGCCATGCAGGCCATTTTTGCCCAGTCTTTTCCTGATGGTGGAGGCATGAACGCTGACCTTAACTGAGGCAAGTGAGGCCTGCAGTTCCTTGGACGTTGTTGTGGGGTCTTTTGTGACCTCTTGGATGAGTCGTCGCTGCGCTCTTGGGGTAATTTTGGGCGGCCGGCCACTCCTGGGAAGGTTCACCACTGTTCCATGTCTTCGCCATTTGTGGATAATGGCTCTCACTGTGGTTCGCTGGATTCCCAAAGCTTTGGAAATGGCTTTATAACCCTTTCCAGACTGATAGATCTCAATTACTTTCTTTCTCAATTGTTCCTGAATTTCTTTGGGTCTCAGCATGATGTGTAGCTTTTAAGGATCTTCTGGTGGACCTTACTGTGTCAAGCAGCTCCTATTTAAGTGATGCCTTGATTGTGAACAGGTGTGGCAATAATCAGGCCTGGGTGTGGCTATAGAAATTGAACTCAGGTGTGGACAACCACAGTTATAGTATGTTTTAACAAGGGGGGCAATCACTTTTTCACACAGGGCCATGATGGTTTGGATTTTTTTCACCTTTAATAATAAACACCTTCATTTATTAATTGCATTTTGTGTTTACTTGTGTTGTCCTTGACTATTGTTTAAATTGGTTTGATGTTCCGAAACACTTAAGTGTGACAAACATGCAAAGGAACAGGAAATGAGGAAGGGGGCAAACACTTTTTCACACCACTGTATATAGCGCCATCAATTTACACAGCGCTTTACATATACATTGTACATTCACATCAATCCCTACCCTCAAGGAGCTTACAATGTAAGGTCCCTAACTCACATTCATACATACAAGGGACAACTTAGACAGGATCCAATTAACCTACCAGCATGTCTTTGGAGTGTGGGAGGAAACACACAGGGAGAACATGCAAACTCTGGGCAGGTAGTGTCGTGGTTGGGATTCGAACCAGCGACCCTTCTAACTGCTAGGCAAATGTGCTACCCACTACACCACTGTGCCGTTTCATGGAATATTAGGGGCTTGAATGCGCCTCAGAAGCGGTCCCTGGTCTTTTCAGTTTTTTAAAAAAGTCGCCCACACATAATCTGTCTCCAAGAAACTCACCTTACTGGCACTAAGGTGAGAGCCCTTAAACGTCCGTGGCTGGCCCATTCATATCACGCCACTCATACAAATTATTCCCGAGGCGTCTCTATTATACTTGCCAAATCTCTCGCCGTTGAAACTTTACAAGTCAATATCAAACCTGATGGGAGATTTATCATACTCATCCTACAAATTGCCTCTGTGATATGTACCCTTGTAAACATTTATATTCCTCCCCCGTTTTTGGTGGAGGTATTGTCCAAATTGTCACTACAGCTATTATCTAGACCTCCAGGCCCTATACTTTATGTGGGCGACTTTAATGCCATCTTGGACCCAGGTAGGGATCACTTGGAGGGTGGTGGTAGACCATCTCCCTCCTTTGTGGACTGGGCACAGGTTTATGAGCTCATGGAGATATGGCGTTGGAAACATCCGGATGTCTGTCAATACACCTGTCACTTGGATTATTTCCACACTATGTCTCGGATTGATCTTGCGTTTTCCACGAGAGACACCCTTCCCATTGTGCCTGCAGTGTCCTACTTACCCAGAGCGGGTCTCAGACCATGCCCTACTCTCTGTTGACCTCCTTCTCCTCCCAGGTTTGGGCCCTACTATTTGGCGCCTGAATTTTTACTGGCTGGAGGATGAGGTGGTGCAGGGAGAATGTAGAAAGGGCATTACTGGTTACTGGAAAGATAACCTAGGTACAGTGGATCCTTCCACAGAGTGGGAGGCCTTTAAAACCATGTTGAGAGGCACCTTTATGTCTATTACAGGTAGTCTATGCAAAAATAATAGACAACGCACTGAAAACTTAGAAACGGCCATATTAGCAGCAGAATCTGCCTATTCTGACACAAGAAATGCATGGCTGAAGAGCCGCAGGGAATACGAGCTCCGTTTTTAGATCTTGCGCAAAAATGCATGCTTCACACTACCCAGAAAGTATTTGAACATGGTAACAAAGCTGATCCTCTCCTGCCATACCTAACCAGACCCAATCGCCCTCCTATTTTTATCCCACATATCCTAACTACACAGGGCCAGATTAGCGATACCCCAGGGGATATTAGGGAAACTTTCCTAGACTTTTACAAAAAAACCTTTACACATCTAGAGTTGACTACACTGAAGCCCAACTGAATGAATACCTGGCTGACATATCTCTCCCCTCCCTAACGTCTGAGGGGAGAAATGAGTTGGAGGCACTTATCTCAGCAGACAAGATTGCTGTTGCCATCTCACAACTGCCAACACATAAAACACCAGGCTTGGATGGTTTTCCGGCCGAATGATATGCCCAGTTCAAGGAACTATTATGCCCATTTCTCTTACATATAACAAAGCACTGGATGTTGGAGCTCTCCCCGCCCTCCATGCGAGAAGCTATGATCGTAATACTATTAAAACCACGCAAAGACCCTATTAAGTGCGACTCATATCCCCCGATATCCCTTATAAACGTGGATGTTAAAATCCTGGCCAAATTGCTGGAAAACAGTTTGAATACAGTAATCACAACTCTGGTCAGCAGTGATCAGCGAGGCTTTATACCAGGCCGGTCCACTGGAATGAACATTTGTAGACTGTTTCACAATACTCACATGACTGCTCCTCTGCCGGTGCTATTGTATCCATGGACACCTGCAAAGCATTTGATCGTGTGGAATAGCCTTATCTATCTCAGGTATTACAGCTGTATGGATTTGGGCCCAGGGTGATAGTCTGGATAAAACTCCTTTATACCTCCCCAGTTGCTCTTATTTGAGTCAACTCACGTGTAACCGATCCATTCCAGATTACCAGGGACACAAAGCAAGGGTCTCCATTGTCGCCCCTCCTCTTTGCCCTGGCTATGGAACCGCTTGCTTATGGATTTGCTCGTCCCCCTTAATTAAAGGTCTCCCCATTGCCACTATAGAAGAAAGGGTTTCACTGTAGGCAGATGATACCCTGGTATATTGCCACTATAGAGGAGAGGGTTTCACTATACGCGGATGATACCCTGGTATATTGCCACTATAGAGGAGAGGGTTTCACTATACGCGGATGATACCCTGGTATATTGCCACTATAGAGGAGAGGGTTTCACTGTAGGCAGATGATACCCTGGTATATTGCCACTATAGAGGAGAGGGTTTCACTATACGCGGATGATACCCTGGTATATTGCCTCTATAGAGGAGAGGGTTTCGCTGTATGCGGATGATACCCTGGTATACCAGGCTGACACTCATGAGTCCCTCCACACACTGCTTTCTGAAATGAACACCTTTGGTGACTACTTTGGATTCCAGGTGAATTGGGATAAGTGAAATCTTTTTTTTTTTCCCCTTGGACACTGCTGCGGCCTCTGAATTACAGGTTGTGTCCTCCTTTTGGTATCTTGGGATCATGGTGCGGACACCTTTGTCTACATACATAGTTAATAATCTGGTACCGTTACTTGTTCAATCACAAGAGCAAAACAGACATTGGATGGACTTGCCTCTGGATCTTATGGGTAGAGCTAATGCCCTTAAAATGATATACCGACCTAAATTATTGTATATCCTGGCAAATTCCCCTTGTATAATTCCTAGGTCTTTTTTTAAATGTATTGACACGATCTGCACAGTATTCTTATGGAATGGCCGATCCCCTCAGGTGTCACTAGAGACTAAGCCCTTGTACACACGGTCGGAGATTCCGACAACCAAATCCATCAGATTTTGTCCGAAACTGTTGCATACACACGGTCGGACAAAGTTGTCGGAAAATCAGATCTTTCAGAACATGATGACGTTATTTCGTTACGATGGGACTACGTTCAGGCTAGTAGCCAATAGCTTTAATGTAGGAATTTGATCTGAGCATGCGTGGCACTTGGTCTGATCGGAATTCTCTACACATGATCGGAGTATGTCCTATTGGAGCATTTTGTCGAAAAATATTTCCGGCAAGTTGGAAAATTTGGTCCGACCGATATTCCGACGGAAACAGTCCGATGCAGACCACACAGTCGGAATATCCGACAAAACGCTCCGTTCGGACACATTCCGTCTGAATCTCCGATCGTGTGTACAAGGGCTAAGACTGCCAACACAATTGCCGGGTTTGGTGTTTCCAAACTTTTACCTACACTACCTAGCGTTCCAATTGGTCCATATACACGACTGGTTGCACCCAGCTGCAGCCAATGCATGTATTACCACAGAGGGAGCCATTGCGTCTTCCCTAGAGACACTACATAACATCAGCTACCAAGGCCAGGTCCCAGACTGACCTGGCACATCCATATTAAAAGCCTCCCTTTCATTATTTCGCACCATCTTCTCAAAGATATCTAAAAAATCCTGGTTGCCCTCCCCCAATAACCCTCTGTGGTTTAATCCCAATCTACAGGAGTTATACTCCCTACCTGACCCCAACCATTGGCATTCTAGAGGGGTTAAATACCAATGTCACTTACATGATGCACAGTATTTCAAATCTTTCCACCAGCTACGTACTGACTTTGAATTGCCACGCTCATACCTATTCTATTACGATCTGCCCCAACATGCTGTCCATACCCAGTTTGGTTCAGATGACCCCACAAACATAACCTCACTGGAGAAATTGCTAAGGCACCCTGACCCCACCAAACTGGTCTCTACCTACTATAGTGCCCTCACTACTGATTTTAATACTAGATTCCATAGGGCTCAAGCAAAGTGGACATCTACAGACCCTTAACAGATGATTGGTCCGAATTTAGTCATCCAGTGACCATATTATACACATTAAAATCTTTCATCACTCACACAAAATGGGATTTCTACCCTCACCTGAATGCCTTAGGGGCTGTGGTCAGACTGCCGACTTCATCCATTGTTTCTGGTCCTGGACAGAAGTGAGCTGTTTTATCTCAACATTAAACCTCCCAAATAATATTCACCCTAAGAATTGTCTCCTTAGAATCTTTGGGAAGTACATATACTACCACATGCTATGAGATTACTTAGTATTCTGTACTTCTATGTTAAAAAATAAAATAAAAAAATCCCATCTTGGAAAGGTACCCAGACTTCCATGAAATCCCTTTGGTTAAAACAAATTAATGATTCAATACCAATGTATAAACTTACATTGGAACTCCAGAAACGGAACAAGACATTCCATAAAAGTGTTAAAGCATAGGCAGGCGTTCGGGTTTTTGCACATTTTTTTTTACATGCAACTTTTAGTAAATAAGCAAAATCACAATTTTTGGGCCCTTAAAAGTTTAAATAGGACCCTACTGATCCTAACTTATTAAACTATGTTTAAATAATCATTGCATCAATCATTGTAACCACATTAAAGGGTTTGTAAAGGCTCATGTTTTTTCACCTTAATGCATCAAGGTGAGAAAACACCTGGCAGTCACCGGCCCCCTAGCCCACCCGCTTTACTTACCTGAGCCCCGAATTTCCATCGGCTCGTGCCCGCCATCCCTCTCTCCATGGGTTTCTGGCTCTTGATTGATAGCAGCGTAGCCATTGGCTCCCACTGCTGTCAATCAAATCCAATGATGCAGGCACCAGGGCTGAGTCCTGTATTCGGCATCTATGGACGCCAAATGCTGGACTCGGGAGCGCTCCCGCAGGGTAACCCCCTAGAAGAAGCGCTCTCCCGAGGGGGTTATCTATTGCAGGGAGGAGCCGCAAGAGCGGCCGTGGGATCCCATAAATGGATGTTTGGGGGCCACTCTGTGCTAAATGAGCTGCACAGTGGAGGCATGTATGACATGTTTGTTATTTAAAAAAATAAATAAAAAACGATCCTTTAGTATCACTTTAAAGTGGTGGGCAAACACTGTAGTTGCCGACTTAAGCACTTACCTTTCTTGGGTACCCGCCATGTCAGCTGCCCGAGGCAGACCCGTCCCTCGGGTTTCGGCACTGCCATTCAAAGTAAGGGAAACAGGCAGTGGAGCCTGGCAGCTTCACTGCCCGTTTCTTACTGCACATGCGCGAGTCATGGGGCACGCTGTGTTGTGGGACTCGTACAGTTCCCAAAACACACAGCGCCCCATTCACCAGAAGACAACAATGTGATGAGGAGAAGACCTAAGATCACTGCGTAATAGTTAGATTAGGACGATCTGCCTAGCAACATCCATTTCTGGCAAGTGAAAAAACATTTTTTGGAGCCTTATGGTTTTTTTTTTTTTTTTTGGGTGGACCTCCCCTTTAAAAGATTGCAGAAAAAAAATGGATGGGGGCTTTGGGATTTTAAAGGCACCAGTAATATATTCAAAAGAAAATTCTTTATAATCAATCGGTATTCATTTTATATAAATTTATTCCAAAAGTAGAAAAATATACAGAATAGAAAAGGTTAAAAAGACTGTTAGACATAAGAAATGGATCTACACGCATAGGAAGGCTGCATCAGTATACATAACAAGGTTCAAGAAGTACAGAGATTCCGTATCTATACAGGGGAGCTAGTCACCCAGAGTGGAACAAGATGGATCAATGTAGATAAGTATTATGATGAGAAGCTGATGCAGGATCCACAGAAAATGCCCAAGAAAATGAATACCGATTGATTATAAAGAATTTTCTTTTGAATATATTACTGGTGCCTTTAAAATCCCAAAGCCCCCCATCCATTTTTTTCTGCATTAGTGCCTCCGATATCTCGCATTTCTTTCTTTCCCGTTTTCACTCCCCTTTAAAAGGTCTCTTGCACACTGATGCCATTTATCCTGCACTTTTACTCTGCAAGGGAAAAAAAAAAAAAAAAAACACACATGCAGAGCCATGTAAAAGGGCCCTAAAAGTAAAAGACTAAGTTAGACTTACCGGTGACGGTATTTCTAAGAGCCTTTCAGGACAACCCCGGAGAGAGTGTAGCTCCACCTTGTAATCAGGAAACACATGCCCACTTTAAAAACACCTCCTCTTCCTCCATGGCTTCAGTTATTGTGGCCTTCCGACGCTGGAAAACAAAGCACAGAAAGCACAACACCATGGTAGAACTTAATACATTTACTAAGCATAACCTAGGGAGGGAAGTAACGGTTGTCCTGAAAGGCTCTTAGAAATACCGTCACCGGTAAGTCTAACTTAGTCTTTCTCAAATCGCCTTTCAGGACAACCCCGGAGAGGATAACCGAGAAACTTACCCTAGGGCGGGACTACTGCCTGCAGTACCTTCCTGCCGAAGGCCTGATCTGCTGCAGACAGTAGATCTAACCGGTAGTGCCGGAGAAATGTCGAATAACTGGACCAAGTGGCAGCCTTGCAGATTTGTTCAGGCGTTGCACCGGCCCTTTCAGCCCAGGAAACTGCCGTGGATCTAGTAGAGTGGGCAGCAATACCTGAGGGAGGTATTTCTCCTTTTGCTTTATAGGCTTCTGTTATAGCCAACTTAAGCCACCTACCCAGCGTACTTTTAGAAGCTTTCTCCCCCTTGCGTGATCCAGAAAATATCACGAAGAGGGCGTTTGATTTTCTAAAATCTTTAGTAACTTTCAGAAACTGTAATAGACACCTTCTCACATCCAATGTGTGAAAAACTTCCTCTCCTGCATTTGCTGGGGTTGCAGAGAATGTAGGTAACACTATTTCCTGTGATCGATGGAAAGTTGAGGATACTTTCGGTAGGAATGCTGGATCCGTCCTCAGTACCACCCTGTCCTGATAAATTCTAAGGAAGGGTTCTGTAATAGCTAGAGCTTGGAGCTCGCTGACTCTCCTGGCCGAGGTGATGGCCACCAAAAAGATTGTTTTTAAAACCACCTTCTGTAAAGAAGCTTCCTGTAAGGGTTCAAACGGTGCTCCCGAGAGACCCTGTAAAACTGTAGACAAATCCCAACTGGGAAAGTCTTTAAGGGCTACTGGTCTATTTCGAGCAAGAGCCCTAAAAAAATCTAGAAATTAAAGTTTCTTTAGATAAAGTCTTTTCAAAGAAAACTGATAAGGCAGCCACCTGAGTCTTCAGGGTACTGGCTGCAAGACCCTTCTCCATTCCTTCATGGAGAAACTCCAAGACGGACACCGTGCTCTTGACCTTGAGTTCTCTAGAACTGCACCAGGAGTTGAACTTTTTTCAGACCTTCATGTAAATTGCCTGTGTAACTGCCTTCCTACTAGACAGCAGGGTCTTTACTACTTTATCTGAGAGACCTTTGGCTTTTAATAGGTCTTCCTCAGAAACCAGGCGGTTAGCTGTAGGAGTTCCACCTCTGGATGTCTTACTGTCCCCTGGGATAACAGATCTTTTCTGAGTGGTAACCTCCATGGGGGCTTCGAGGCTAGGTTTCGAAGACCCGCGAACCAGGGCCTTTTTGGCCAAAAAGGAGTGACTAGTATTAAGTCTGTCCTTTCTTCCCTGAATTTCCTCAGTACTAGTGGAATTAGAGGAAAGGGGGGAAAGGCATAGCACAGCTGGTAATGCCAGGGGTGAGCGAATGCATCCAACCCTATTGCTGCATCTCCTCGGTGAAGAGAAAAAAATCTGTCCACCTTTGAGTTCTGCTGGCTGGCAAAAAGGTCTACCTGTGGAACCCCCCAGGCCTCGGAGATCATCAGGAACACTTCCTGATTCAGACTCCATTCTGCCTCTAGCAATTTGCGCCTGCTTAGGAGGTCCGCAAACAAATTCTGAGAGCCCTTCAGATGCACTGCCGATAGTGAGGCTGTGTTCTGTTCTGCCCAGGCTAACAACAGATTGGCCAGCTCCATCAAGCTCCTGCTTCTGGTTCCCCCTTGCTTCATAATGTAGGTAACCGCTGTTGTGTTGTCTGACAACACCTGGACATGGTGGCCTCTCAAACTCTGCTGAAATGCCACTAAACCCAGAAAGATCGCCTTCAACTCCCTCCAGTTGGATGATCTTTGAGCTTCCTGTTTGGACCAGACCCCCTGAGATGTCTGACCATCCAGATGGGCTCCCCAGCCCCAGGCACTTGCGTCTGTAGTAAGGCGCTTGTCCACAGGAAAGGTCCACACCAGGCCCCTTGAGAGGTTTGCCTGGTCTCTCCACCACCAAAGAGCTCTTTTCGTCTTTGATGAAATTTTTAGCTGTCTTTCCAAAGGATCCTGATGGGACCAGCCTGACAGAACCTCCCTCTGAAGGGGTCTGGAATGGAACCTGGCCCACTGAACAGCCGGGATTGCTGCCGTAAGCAGGCCCAGAACTGCCATAGCCATCCTGACTGAGACTGTCTGGTTGCTCTGTATCCGCTGTACAGCTAGCTGTAACTTTTCCAGTTTTTCCAACGGCAGGAAAACTTTCTGGAGAATCGAATTTAATGTATACCCCAGAAATTTCATTTCCTGTGAGGGGGTCAGGATTGACTTCTCTAGGTTTAGAAGCCATCCCAGGCCCTCGAGGTGAGACTGGGCCCTCTGGAGATTGACTAGGACCTGCTCCCTGGAGTCTGCAAAAAACAAAAGGTCGTCCAGATAAGGAACGACTGGAATCCCCTTCAATTTCAGGGGCTCCAAGGCCTCTGCCATAATCTTCGTAAAGACCCTGGGAGAGGACGAGAGTCTGAACGGCAGAGCCCTGAATTGGAGGTGCCATACCGAACTCCCCACCTTCAATGCCAGGCGCAGGAACTGCTGCGATGCCTGATGAATTGGTATATGAAGGTAGGCATCCCTTAGGTCCAGGGATGCCATGAAGCATTCTGGGGTCAACAGCTTTGTGATGGAGAAAATTGTATCCATCCTGAAATGTTTGTACCGAATGAACCTGTTCAGGAATTTCAGATTCAGGATTAGACGGTACTTCCCTGAGGGTTTTTTCACCAGAAAAATATGTGAATAAAAACCCCCGCCCTGCTGGTTTACTGGGACTTGGATCAGAACCTCTTGCTGTATCAGCTCCTGTAACAACAGCTTCATTGCAGAGGCCTTCTCCTGATCCCTTGGCAATGTTGTCACATAAAACCTGCTCGGGGGTGGTTCTGAAAACTCCAACCTGTACCCCTGATCGACAACGCTCTTCACGAACAGATTTGGAGACAGCCTGTCCCATTGTTCGCGAAAAGCTGACAGTCTCCCCCCCACTGGGGAGATATTGTCACTTGTTCTTAGAGGACTGCTCTGGGGGAGATCTAAAGAGGACTCCACCCCTGCCTGTGCCCTTCTGTGAACCCCATCTGCTCTTGCGCTCCTGGTCTTTTTTATGGGACTGCTGAAAAGCACGAAAATTATTTTTGGCAATCTGCTTTTTCTTAACTGGAAAAGCCTTCTTTTTATCGGCTGTTCTATCCAGCACAGACTCTAAATCGGGACCAAAGAGCAAGTCACCCGAGAAGGGAAGACCACACAGCTTGACCTTAGAAGCAGTGTCCCCAGACCAAGTTTTCAGCCAAACTGCTCTCCTGGCTGAATTTACAAGAGCCGAAGACCTAGCGGCCAGTTTAACCGATTCTGCTGATGCATCCGCCATGTATTTGACTGCATTCAGGATCAGTGGAAAGGACTCTAAGAGATCCTTGCGGGGTGTCCCCGCCTCAATATGGCTCTTCAGCTTCTCTACCCAACATTCCAGATTCCTGGCCACCACCGTAGCTGCCATTGCTGGTTTTAGACTGACTGACGCAGCATCCCAAGCTTTTTTAAGGATGG
This sequence comes from Lithobates pipiens, assembly GCF_037356315.1. Taxonomy (NCBI): domain Eukaryota; kingdom Metazoa; phylum Chordata; class Amphibia; order Anura; family Ranidae; genus Lithobates; species Lithobates pipiens. The sequence goes on from NW_027507788.1 coordinate 224,171,514, forward strand.
AGTCAGCTTTTTTGTCCATTGGGTCTTTAAGGATCCCCATATCCTCAAAGGCTAGATCCGTTCGTCTGGATACCTGCGAGAAAGCTGCATCGACTCTGGGTTTCTTGTTCCAAACCTCTGAGTCCTTATCTTCGAAGGGAAACCTTCTCTTGAGAGCTTTAGAGAAGAAAGGGGCTTTTTCTGGGTCCTTCCATTCCTTTCTCACTGAATCTGAGAGGACCCTGTGGACAGGAAAAACTCGCCGTTTTGTTTCGTCCAACCCCTGGTACATTTTGTCATGAACTGACAGTTGTACTTTTTCTTCTTGAATTTCTAGAGTAGTGTAGATTGCTTTTAGAATATCATCTACTTCCTCTAGTGATAGCTTGAATTTGGAGCCCCTGCTATCTTCTTCCTCTTTCTCCTCCTCAGAATCCCTGAAGGAGATGAGAGTACTACCCCCTTCGTCTCCAGACTCTTCAGTTTCCACCTGTCTGGATGACGACGCCCTGGGGCTGGGCGGTAAGTTCTGAGGCTCGGTCTGTGCGGGAGGGTTTTGTATCAGGATGGACCTGACTGAACTCAAGGAGTTTGTCAGCTCTTTAACCGAAGAAAACAAATCCATATATTGTTGAGATGTTTCCTCTTCCACCAATTCTCTGATACAATTTCTGCACATTGCCTTCTGCCATGAATCTCTGAGGGGGGTTTTGCAAGAAGGACATTTTCTCTGACCTGGTCTAGCTTTTCCTAGTGATTTTTCCTGAAACGACATACAGGTTTAACTCACTAAAAGCTCTCAACAACCAGTTGCTTAACACCAAGCCAGTGCAGAGACCCACCACCAAACAGACCACTAGTGAGACCCCAGAACTAGGCTGCAAAAGGTCAGAGCGAAGTCCACCTCTGACCTGCAGCGACAGGCCCCCCAAGAGGGGGGAACAGACAAAGACATAGCCCACAGTAAAGCAGAGGGTGCCAGTGCACCTTACGTACCTGGGCTGGACCGGTGCTGGAGGCGCCTGTCTCCGCCATAGCTGGCTTGCACTCTTCCATCGTTTGAGTGAGGCAGCTATTTTACAAACAGCTCTCATTTTAAATTTTCCCGGCCGCCGCGTCATCAAGGCCGGCCGGAAGCACGCGGTCACCTGACCCGCCCCATGACCCCTGCGTTCCAGGCGCTTGAACCACGGCGCCACGCCACCTCAGAGCGCCCGCGTGTCACCGTGAACGACGCCGTCGCAGCCCGGGACCCGGCGCCGAAAACGGAGCCATGCCGCTGACCTGCAGCGGCCTCCGCCAGCAACAGAGCCCTCCCTGCGCTACCAAGCGGACACCGGGCACCCGACGCCGGCACTCCGAGGGTCCTTACTCCCGTGAGATGGCGGGACCAGGAGCTCCAGGAGTCCTCTCCCCGTGGAGATGCTGCTGGGGGTCAAAGAGAAACAACCTGCAACGAAAGGTAAGCCTTACTCCCCTACAGAGAGTGTAGCTCTCCCTGGTTCAGGCACATGCTTCCTCCAAGGAGGAAACACAATAACTGAAGCCATGGAGGAAGAGGAGGTGTTTTTAAAGTGGGCATGTGTTTTCTGATTACAAGGTGGAGCTACACTCTCTCCGGGGTTGTCCTGAAAGGCGATTTGAGAAACTTTTTTTGGATGGAGTGGAGAGGGATTGGAACCCCATCAGCTTCTTAATGCCATTTGTGTCCCTATTAAAAAGACTCATGTAAAAGTGAAAGAAAATCCCAAATTTTGGGTTGACCCTTGGATTCTCTTACTTTGGAGGGAATTCCTCACTTCCTGTTGTGACTATAGGACAAGTGGTGAAGGGAAAGCTCCCCAATTGGAGACAGATGGAAAAGACCTGACAGGTCATATCAACCTCCCTTAGTCTAGCCCAGTGTTTCTCAAATCCAGTCCTCAGGCCCCCCCAACAGGTCATGTTTTCAGGATTTCCCTCAGATGAAACGGCTGTGGTAATTGCTAAGGCAGTGAAACTGATCAAATCACCTGTGAAAAATAATGGAAAACCTGAAAACATGACCTGTTGGGGGGCCTGAGGACTGCATTTGAGAAACACTGGACTCTAGCCAAATGATGGTAGAACTAAAAATAAGTGTGTATATACATACTATATATATATATATATATATATATATATATATATATATATATACACACACACACACACACACACACACACACGCACAATAAATATTATATACATTCCATAGCTCAACTCACTAGTCTGCCAACTGACCAAATTAACCTGTCCAACAGTCTGCGTTAAAAACGGGTGTTTAGTTAGCACGCATTTGCAAACGCATGCATAAGCTGCAAGGTCTCTTCACGGCACCCTGTGTATGCTTACAGTTCTAATGCTACCAAATATACAAGAGTCTCCACAATGGAAGCACATTCATTAAATGGGGCAGGGAGGATCAGCAAGATATTCATTTGCATTAAGCCACTAGATCAACCATTCTCAACCAGTGTTCCTTCAGGAGGTTATTCTAGGGGGTTTTTTTGAACTGTGGCTGATTAACCTCCAGTTTGATGTCAATTTCTGGGTCCAGCACCACTTGGCAGAGCCAACTTCATGACATCAATGATCTTTTTTGTTGCTGGCAAGAGTGACATTTTGACCACCAATCTAAAAAAGGTGAATTCTTCCCACTGACCACCAAACCCATCGCTAGGACTAAATCTATCCTATACACAAGAGAAGACACTGACACACTGATTTGTTCCCATATTTATTTGGGGCCATACAAAAACAAAAAAATGAACATCCAGATCCAACATTTAATCTTCATCTTCCTCCTCCTCTTCATCCTGGTTGATCTGGAAGTATCTTAATTCATAACTTTCTTTACTGTTAGCAACCACACGGAGCCAGTCACGGAGGCTGTTTTTCTTCAGGTATTTCTTGGTCAGATATTTCAAGTACCTAACAAAAAAAAAGTAAAAAAAAAGTACACAGTCATTTACAAACTGCAGGCACATTGCACCAATTCCTACATACACCTGCCTGTAAAAGTCTTCTGTATGGAGCTTGCCTTGAGATAGATTTTAATATATTAGCTTGCTGCAGAAACAGATTGATAGTTTTATTGATAGGGCAAAGGGTCACCCCATACATACTGGACATCTACAGGCAGGCGTCACCATTGGAGGCCCCAAGAAACCAATGGGTTGCTTAGCCTACCAAAACCTACTGCCCACTACCATACCCTCTTGCTCGGCACACATTATCCCTGACACAGCTCCTGTCTGCCCTCTGATTCTGCTCAGATTACCTGCCTTCATAGCCTCCTATAATGTTCTCAGGCATACTTCCACTATTATTTTATTGCCATATCTTCCCCACTCCTCTATTGCCCACTTAAAGTGGTATCAAACCCAAAAATGTAATATTGCAGCTTAATTAGATGCGGTGGCTGCATTGGTTTTGTAGGCTTTTTCACCTGGTGATCCTGCCAATAACTCTTCCTCTTGCAGAGTCTGCATAATGAAGTAGTCAATCAGTAATATCAGTCTGGGATGAGGGGACTGTTAGATTAACTATCAGATATAAATGGACTTGACTAACAGATTAAATCCAAATGCCAGCTAACATTTTATAAATCAGATCGTTTTTTTATTTTGGGATAAAGGTTTTACAGAAATAAAAGCTGATCATTGTAAGGACCAGTCAGTGGTAAATGGTTTCTCAACCATCTTTGTCTGGACAGCTAGTAGGATCACAAGGAGAAAAGAAAAGCCAAGAACATAATGTAAAAAAACAAAACAAATGCAGCCATCACATCTATGAAGTGATGGGCTGTAATTTGAAACTTTTATTTTTGGGTTTAACACTAACTAGTCCTTACCCCTAAATAGTTAGGAGCCAACGCTGGCCACGTTGAATTAACTTTTATTCTAGTTCTTGAATGCAATTTTACCTTTTGATGACATCTAGAACTGCTTTTCATCACCCCATAATCCAAGACATATGGAGAGATGTCTATCAATTTTATTTTATTTAATAAGTGGGTAAAGGTTTTTTTTTTCTTAATAAAATACTTATCTGCTCCATACAAGAGAGTGACCCCAAGCAAGCCGCTTCCTATGGAGCCAGACGTGTGGCCTCAGGTTGTGTGTGTCTATAGACTCGCACAGCACAGTTTGCTCTCACCCCTCCGTCTTCTTACAGCATTTGAACTACAGCAGCAGGTCTCAGAGAGCAACAGTGCTGCCTCCTCTCCCTCTCACAGACAGTGCTGGATAAGGATGTCTGGTAGGGAGCATTTAATGGGAGGTTTCTTACCTTACAGTGGTTGTAAAGGCTCAAGGTTTTTTACCTTCAAGCATTCTAGGTGTTCTTACTGATGTGTCAGGTCTGTTTTGAATATCTGACCCATAGGAAGCTCCAGTGAAGACTGAACCGTGATCTGTCCTTCCCCGGCATAACTCACCTCTTAGAAAATGGCACCTCTGAAGACACAGTGATTTTACTCTTGCTTCTCTCAATAGTGACCACTCCGCCGCCCAGGTTTCCAACTTTTCCATTCACCTTGATGCGGTCGTGCAAGAACTGTTCCTGTAACAATTTTATGGTTGAATATTTTTTATTTTTTTTCCAGAGAAAGCATAGAATAACACAAAATGCACAATAGGTACAGGTCAAAACAATAACCAACAAATCCCCATAAACAGACTAAGGGGGGGGGGGGGGGGGGGGGCATGCATCAGGTCAGAATGTATAAAGGAAAAAAACATCAGAATGCCAAAGACAATCTAAAACCCCCCCAACTTACAGTTCAAGTTGAATTATGCAATCAAAATAGTCCAGCATACAGGAGAATGCTGTGTAGAATCAGACTGCCTACTCTGAGGTAGACAGCTCAAGATAAACTGGACAATCATATCCCATCCTCTAACAATTTTAAAGGATAGCCTTTAATCTTGCACATTCTACTAGAATTACTGTTATTCTGGTGCGGTGTAATGTTTAGAAACCCCTCTATGCAGAAATGGGGGGGGGGGGGGGTGCCCATGTTCAGTGAGCAGTGGCACGCTGCTGCTGAGCTGCTTGGTAGCAATGTGAGACTCTTTCCAGGAGCCACCGGGTGGGGTATCAGCGGGGCTGATTACAGGCATGACACCCACCCTACCCCTCCTGGATTCCTAAAGCTCAGATTAGAAGCTGAGAGACAACTGGCCATGACCAGCATTATCTGTATGCTGGTGTAGAATGGTCAGAATGCCTCAGGGACATAAGGGAACTGGTTCCCATCAGATATTTGATGCACAATATGAGAGTGAAGCCCCATACACACTATCAGATTTTCTGCGGATTGTCTTCATTTGCCAAAACCATGTAGTGAAGGGCCTGATTGCATACACATTTTAACTCCTAAGGTTTGACCTCAAAATTTGTATGGTTTTGGTAAATCTGAAGAAAAAAAAAAAATATATATAAATCAGCAGAAAATCTGATTTGTGTGTATGGGGCTTTACTGAAAATAACACATTGAAGTTTAGAACTGAAATTAATCCACAGTTAAAGCGGGAGTCCGCCGTTTTTTTTTTTTTTTTTTTTTTAAAGCCAGCAGCTACAAATACTGCAGCTGCTGACTTTTAAAATAAGGACACTTACCCGCCCAGCGCGCCCACGATGTCGGCACCCGAAGCCGATCTCTTGAGTGCTGCCGCCGCCATCTTGGGTATGGGAATCAGGAAGTAGAGCCTTGCGGCTTCATTTCCCAGTTCCCTACTGCGCATGCGCGAGTCGCGCTGCGCAATAAGGATGGTCCCCGCTGTCTCTGGGATCCGTATATTTACCAGCAGACAGCGGGAGACCTGCGGAAAGGGGCGCAAATATCCGCAGATTCTGCGGATATGTATGCCGAAAGTGGATGCAGATACCTGTACTGTACAGGTACCTGCACCCCCCCTTTAAAAGGTGCCAATTGTGGCGCCGGAGGGGGGGGGGGGGGGGTTCCAATGAGCGGAAGCTCCACTTTTGGGTGGAGGTCCGCTTTAATAAAATACTAATAAAGGTGGAGATAAGCTAATATTCCCCAATGCTGTTCTCTATGCTTGCATACCTTCTAAACTATGTGCCACAGACCCCTGTGATAAAAATTTGCATTTGATCAGTATGGTATGGGAAGACATCATAGCATACAGGACACACATTGAAGGTCAAGCCCTCCTCTTCAGAGCCACGAAGGCAGTTTATGTTTAAGACATGTGTGTCTGAGCATTCCGACTTTGGTACAACTTGGACTTCTGGTAAAGAAATCACATGGAAGTCGTGCCGAAGTCACGCTCGCTGGGGTCTGACTTCAAAGTCATGGGCAGTTTGAACCCGAGCAAAAGGGGGAAGGACGTAATAGACAAATACTTTTAGTCAGAATCTGCTCAGTAACCAAAATATCCACACTTCTCTCAAGCCGATTATTACCGGTATTGATATGGTGTTAACAATTTACATATTGTACATTCATATCAGTTCCTGCCCTCAAGGAGCTTACAGTCTAAGGTCCCTACCTCTCTCTCACACACATATTAGGGCCAAATTAGAGTGTGAGACTGGGTTCCCACTGCTGCGGGGGGAGATCCGGATGTGATTCGCACCGCAAATCACATCCGATCCCCGTAGCGATGCGAGTACAGCCATACAGATATTATGGCTGAATTCGCATCGCTCCCGCAGCAAACTCGCACGGGACCCTTTTTTTGGTCCGCAACAGAATCGGATCGCATGGTGTGAACATGGGGTGATCCGATTCCTGTGCGAGTCGGCAGATCGCACTGCGATATGCGGACGGATCTGGGGGTGTCATTAACATATCATTGACACTCCCAGCCGTCCGCATAGGGCAGTGTGAACTGCTGGCGGGAGTAATGCGATGCGAACCCGGCCTGAGAGAAAACCGGAGTGCCTAGAGGAAACCCAAACCACCTTCATGCAGATAATGTCCTGATGGGAATTTGAGCGGACCCTAGAAGTGCTAACCAATAAACAGGTGTTTTGATGGCAAGTGGAGGGCGATTGGTCCCCTGGCGTCAAATGAACCTGTGTGGACAGCAGTTTGACTATCCTAAACCTCTATAAGACATTCTCCATGATGCATCACACTAAAGGGTTTCAGGACATCGCCTAGTCCAAAATAGAGAACGCCAACCATGTGCAGTAATATGAAGGCATCTTGGGGCAGTACAGCTAATGGCCCATCTGTCATTGTTTTTAATAGTTAGTCTGACCTGTAAAGTATAGCACTGGAGCCTATAATTCTTCCATTAAAGGGGGTACAGCTGCTCAGACCCCAGAAACTGCTAACTACAAGCTTCATAGCTGCGATCTTTGATGCAATAAAAGTTTAGTAGCTTTGCATGCTTTTGAAGTAGCTGGAGTCAGTTTAGCTTAAACTTTACCTGCAATATTAAAGTGATTATAAAAAGGCAAAAAAGGTGCATTTCTATGCATTAATATATAAAGCCTTCCGTGTGCAGCAGCAGCTGCCCAATATTTACCTGTGCCCCAGCTCGATCCAGTAACGTAACACAAGAGACTCGGGAGGCCGGGACTCACCCTCTATTATTGGCTAAGACAGCAGTGAAGTGCCATTGGCTCCAGCTGCTGTCAGTGAGCCAATGAGAGAGAGGGGGCAGGGCCACAGATCCGTGTCTGAATGGACACAGGGAGCAGCAGCTTGGCTGCCCCTATAGCAAGCTGTTTGCTGTGGGGACACTCAACAGGAGGGAGGGGCCTATGCCAACGTCAAGGCAACTTGAGGGAATTCCTGGGTAATCTGTCATGTCAGATCCAAATCACATCAAGAAAGGATCTGACTTGGAGGCAACTTCCATTGAAATCTATGGGTACAAGTCGGCTAGAAGTCGCCTTGAAGTAGTACAGGAACCTTTTCTAAAGTCGAAGTAACTTCAGTAGCGTACATTAAAGTGGAGTTGCCCCCCAAAAAATAAAACTACTTAAAATTCTTTAAAAAAATCAAAAAAAAAATAATTGGCAAAAAAAAAATTTTTTACTCACCTCTAAATACCGGTTGCTAGGGGGTCCCTTGTAGTCTGCCTTCTTCATTGCCCGGGCTGGTGACATCACTTCCCCTTGCGCCGCACATTCACCTGGGACCTGTCACGTGTCCCAGGTGACTGTACGGCATATCACGGCGCCCTGCGCCGCTCGCGCATGCGCAGTGGGTGCCCGGCTGTGAAGCCACAGCCGGGTGCCCACAGTATGCATGACGGCGCCGCGAGCGGAGAGCGAGGGGGGGGCTTCGTTCCCCCGCATCGCTGGAACCCGGGACAGGTAAGTGTCCGATTATTAAAAGCCAGCAGCTGCAGTATTTGTAGCTGCTGACTTTTAATTTTTTTTTTTTAGGGGGTACCCCACTTTAAGAGCGCCCTCATTCACTTCAATGGAATTTATGTCCAGCGACTTGGTCAGACTTAGGAGGTTGTAAACCCTTACAAACCACTTTGACCTACGGGTAAGCCTAGATTAAGGCTTACTTGTAGGTCCAGGCTGTGACTTTCTTTTAGTAAATATCTCCTAAATGCGTGGGAGTGATGTCATTGATGCTCCGACACTGTGATTGTCTGGAGCAGTGATTCCTGGAAGAATATGGATACTCCGGACTACAGGGGACAGCGGTGACATCGCTGGCTCTTGGGTCAGATAAGTGACACATAATGGGCTACTATGTGATGCATAGTAGCCCAATATGCTTCACCTTTGCAGGGAGACAAAGAGGAAGTAAACACATTCTTCAAGGTTAGCGGTCTGCTCGTACCTCACATGGACAGGCAGTTACTCAATGACAGCAAATCATTGAACTACCTAGAGCGCTCAACAGCGCCATATCAGTTCATTGATAACTACAAGCCGACATCTACAAAGACCGTTGATACTTGTAGTTCACCCATTCACAGAACTGCCGAGATCTTCCCTACTTAACTCACAGCTAGCATTTGAGCACTGGAGCAATTTTGTATGAATGGCCCTTTTTTTCGTGACATCAAACTCGGGGAGAAGACCCCCAACTCGCTTTTACTACAGGAGGTGGATCATGGAGCGGCTGCAGCTGTGGGAACATGTAAAAGTGAACTTATCCTTTAAAAGGTTTCCAGAAAGGGAATAGTCTCGGACACAGAATTCCACAGAAGAAAATCACCGCTATGCAGAGCGACGGACTCACAAGTGGTGACTTACAAAGTTAGCAGCATCCATGATGCCATCTTCTACAGGGTGTGTGCAGTCCAAGGTGAACTTCAGGAGCTGCTTCTTCTTCTTGCTGCCCTTTGTCGCTGTTTTTTTCTGAGAAAAGGAACATAAAAACATTCAGATTAGAAAAAAAAAATTAGTATGCATGTGTATGTATGAATTTTTTTAACGTAACCACTGGGCACTTAAACCCCCTTCCTAACCAGACTAATTTTCAGCTTTCAATGCTCTCACACTTTGAATGACAATTACTCAGTCATGCAACATTGTACCCATAGGAAATGTTTGTCCTTTTTTTCACACAAATAGATCTTTATTTTGGTGGTATTTAATCACCGCTGGGTTTTTTTTTTTATATAGCGCAAAAAATAAAGAATATATTTTGTTTCTGTTAAAATTTATTGGCAGAGTATGGGGCACTACAGATCCAGCCCACAGCGCTGCTGCAAACGATCTCTCCTTCTCTCCCCTTGCACTGTACAGATCGGTGCGGAGAGAGGAGGGAGGAACTGGTGTCATGATCTGCAGGTTTGTTTACAAGTGATCTCTCCAATGCGACCAGCGGCCATTTACCATAATGCGCAGGGTCTTTGGGTCCCGGTGTTATGCCGTATAGTGTCCGGCCATCAAATAGTGTCCGGGCCGTACTGCGCATGCGCAGTACGGAGCAGACGAAGCTTCGGAAGATCTCCGAAGCTGAACGGCGCCTGCGCCGTGAGTGGAGGTGGTAGCCCCACCATCCAAGCGGACAAAGGGTTGTGAATATTAGAGGGCCCCTCGCGGGCGAGCTTTGCTCGCCACGCTTCGGGCTCGGCCTCGCTCGGCTCTTTTTTATTCCTACTCTATGTCCACTTGGATAGTGGGGATAGAACCTGGACTCACGGCGCAGGCGCCGTTCATCCTCGGCAATTTTCCGAATCTGTGTTGCTGTGTACGCATTTTCCCGGGAGCAAGATTCTGGGAGGACGCCCTCCCAGAATAAGCCGACCGCGCTGTAGCCGCCTTTCGGCTATGGCCCGGTCGGCAAGTGGTTAAAACAAACTTGTTATACTTATGTGCCCTTTGCAATGGAATTGCACGACCTCAATATAGCTGAAGGACTGCTACAGCGCGCTCGTCCAGTTATGGAAGGGCATCTATTGTACTCCCAGAGTCCTATATGTATACCCCGGAGCATTGAAGCTCACCGACCACCTCTGGAGCTGAGGCATGTCGTGGCCTGGCGAGCCGTAGCTGCGGCCTGCTCACACTCAAGGGCCGGACTTTGGAGACTACAAGGATATCATTAACCAGCCTGTCACCCAGCCGGTGTTCTGCCGTATAGAGTCCGGCCATCCAATAGTGTCCGCTCCGTACTGCGCATGCTCAGTACGGAGCAGACGAAGCTTCGGAAAATCTCCGAAGCTGAACAGCGCCTGCGCCGTGAGTGGAGGTGGTAGCCCCACCATCCAAGCGGACATAGGGTTGTGAATTTTAGAGGGCCCCTCGCGGGCGAGCTTTGCTCGCCACGCTTCGGGCTGGGCCTCGCTGTGCTCGGCTTTTTTATTCCAACTCTATGTCCACTTGGATAGTGGGGATAGAACCTGGACTCACGGCGCAGGCGCCGTTTATCCTCGGCAATTTTCAGAATCTGTGTTCCTGTGTACTGCGCATGCGCAGTACGCAGCGGACACTATCCGATGGAGGACGTTATTTGACAAGACACCGGCAGTTGATAGATCTCAGGATCTTTCATCTTGCGCAAAAAGTAGCAAACCTGCAGTAAAAATATGGACCGAGAGGCCCGCAGGGTTTCCTAGGTCATGCTCCTTACTAGGCAAAATAAAAACCTGAAGCGGATAAGAGCAGTGGGAAGGGTTGATAGCACGAGGCCCCCCCCAGGGCGGGATTGAAGTTCTGTGTATTGTGTAACACAGGGCTTGACAAATTTGCTTGGAATCTAGGAGCCAGCTAAAAAAGTTAGGAGCCAGGTCGGTAACGGCAATCCAGACCTGTCCCTGGCCTGACATGGAGACGAGTGAGGGGAGGATAGCGCGGCCCCCCCACCTGTCTCCATGTCATTGCCCATAGCTCTTAGAGGGACATTTTTTTTTTTTTTTTTTTCAAATGACAATTTTTTTTTTTTTTTTTTTATTGCATTTTAGTGTAAATTTGAGATCTGAGGTCTCTCTGACCCCAGATCTCATATATTTAAGAGGACCTGTCCTGTTTTTTTCAATTACAAGGGATTTTTACATTCCTTGTAATAGGAATAAAAGTGACAATTTTTTTTTTTTAAAAGCACCGTGAAAAAATAAAAAGTTAAAATAAGAAAAAAAAAAATGTTTTAAATGCGCCCTGTCCTGCCAAGCTTGCGTGCAGAAGCGAACGCATACGTGAGTAGCGCCCGCATAGGAAAGCGGTGTTCAAACCACACATGAGGTATCGCTGCGTTCGGTAGAGCGAGAGCAATAATTCTAGCCCTAGACCTCCTCTGTAACCCAAAACGTGCAACCTGTAGAATTTTTTAAACGTCGCCTATGGAGATTTTAAAGGCTAAAAGTTTGTCGCCATTCCATGAGCGGACGCAATTTTGAAGCGTGACATGTTGGGTATCAATTTATTCGGTGTAACATTTTTCACAATATAAAAAAATTGGGCCAACTTTACTGTTATATTTAATTAAAAAAATAAGACTTTTTCCCCGAAAATGCGCTTGTAAGTCCGCTGCACAAATACGGTGTGACAGACAGTATTGCAACGACCACCATTTTATTCTCTAGGTTGTTAGAACTCCTAAACACACATATATATATATGTATGTGTATATGTATGTGTGTGTATATATATATATATATATATATATATATATATATATATATATATATATATATATGTGTGTGTGTGTGTGTGTGTGTGTGTGTGTGTGTGTGTGTGTGTGTGTGTGTGTGTGTGTATGTATGTATGTATATATATATACACACACACACACACACACACACACACACACACACACACACACACACACATTTTTTATTTTTTTTTATTCTAAGTAAAGGTGAGATGGGTGGGCAGTGAAAGCTTCATTAGCATCGCTGGCTGTCATACCAACAGCCACCACTAGATGGCGCCAGATTACAGAACTAAACATAGGACCACAGAAGGCCTCAAAGCCGCGGCCTCAATTACCGGCCGGCGGCGGCGCGGCCCGACACGATCACGCCAGGGGGGGGGTGGAAGGAGACAGGATACCCCCGCTGTGCTGCCCCAGGCGCCAGATCACAAATTCTAGTCGCCAATGCGATCTGGCGCCCGGGGTTTGTCGAGCCCTGGTGTAACAACTTTGCCTAGTTTCTCCTAATGGCAGGCTATACAACCCATGTAGTTACAGAGAGGAGCTGTGTCGGTTGGTGAATATAAGAGAAATTTAGTTTTTTTTCCTAAACAAATGAAGTGTGATTAAATACCAAACAAAAAAAAATATATATATATAAAATTTTTTATATGGGTACAATGTTACATGACCGTGCAATTGTCATTCAAAGTGTGACAGCACAAAAACAGCGGTAAAGCGCCATTAAAAATAGCGGTGCTTTTCTGCAGTGAAAGAGGCTTTACAGGCTCCAAAAACAAAAAAATAAATGCAGTTACTGGCAAAAAAATTAAAAATTTCCCTGCGTCTGCAATCACATGACCCACTGTGATGCCTCCAATGACACCGCCGACCCACAGCTGCAGTCCAGAGGTCTTGTTGCCGCCTCTTAGTAATTTCATGCAGTTGTTGGGGGGTCTTCAGAACTGATCTGCCTGTCACCCCCTGACATTTGACAGGTCACCCACCACCTGTGCCATGAGCCTAGTGTATCCTCACACTGTACTGGGGACCAGCTGTGTGCTTTTTGCACTTGTGCCATGTGTGATAGTAACCACATTGTGACAGAGCTCCGCACTCATATCTGCAACCATCAGACATGCCAAAAATACAGCACAGGGTTTCCACAGCAGCAGAATCACCAGAACTGCGGAGGATTCTTTCACCAACTGCTCACAAGTACTATATTTAGATGGCTCCGGGAATAAATATAAATCTTTAGGGTACATCTATAGATGTGTGCATGCAGTACTGTATGTGCATTACTAATGTTTCTGTTTTCATGAGTAGGCAATAAAAAGGCTCCATTTACCATGCAGAATAACTGCATATTACCGTGCATCATCACTTGCTACCAATTATTTCAGGGGGTCCTTTATATAAACAGCCTATGCAGACATTAAGGCCTCGTTCACAGGGGTGTACCAACTACAGCATACTCCCCATGTAAGGGCCATGTCTACCTATACTGTGCTAACAATTTACAAAGCCATCCTCCCCTTTTAGATTGTAAGCTCTATTGCGCAGGGCCCTCTGATTCCTCCTGTACCAAATTGTAATGTAACTAATGTCCGCCTTCATGTTAAGCGCTGTGAAAACTGTTGGCGCTATATAAATCCTGTATAATACTGGGATATGCAGGCATCCCATTGATATCTATTGAGATACAGAGGATGCGCCAACATCCGCTGCTGGCAATCTGACATCCAAGCGGGTGTATGTGGCCACGAAAACATTGGAGTTGATTTACTAGAACTGAAGAGTGCACAATTTGGTGCAGCTCTGCATGGCATCCAATCAACATCCTGGTGGCGGCAGCCTATCTTGTCCCTTGGGAGCTTCCCATCTCTCAAGAGGGCGGAAGTGACGCAGGCCGTGATGGGAAGGGATGGGTGGAGCGCGAATCTACCCACATTTACTGGTTTCGTCTGGGCGTGTGTGCCACGCGGAGGAGTGGCAATACGATCGGCTCTACACTCTAATATACTGTTGTTGGAGGGAAATGGACTTACCTTTAAAAAAACAAAAAAACCCTCCCCCTCCAGCTCTTCAGGTCCCCTCCAATTAGGGGTGCAACAGATCAAAAAACTGATGGATCGGATCGTTCCTCGGATCGGATCATTTTTCGGATCAGCAAATAATTTAATTTGCAAAAACCTGTGAAAATTCCAACACCATATAGTCCCCACTGTAATAGCCTTGTCATCTCCCCCAATGTAATATTGGATGGGTATGGCAGGCTATGTATTGGCAGGGTACTGGCACGGTATTGGCAGAATATGGAGGGATGGCTGTGACTGCACTACAGATGCAGCCCACAACGCTGCTGCCATCCGATTTCTCCCCTCCACTGTACAGATCTGTACACAGAGGGGAGAGAGGAATCGGCGTCATGACACAGGTTGTTCACATTGCAAACGCCGACGGATGCACCAAGATGGCCGGCGCTCTGGAACTAGGCCAAAGCCACGGCCTTTCTTAAGGCCGAGACCGCTGATCGCGGCGTGTGCCGATCCTGTTTGGATCAAGGATCGGCGATGATCTGTTGCATCCCTACCTCTAATTGTCCCCCAGCCTTCCACATAATATAGCCAGTGTTAACATCAGAAGTGAGGCTGCACTGTTTGGAGCATGGCAAGTGTGGTGCATGTACTTTTTCGGTATAAAACCAAAAATATATACTAAACACGTGGTAATAGCATTCCGGTATTGTATGGGGACACAGCGGATGACTTGTGCGTGAGATGATAGTTATATGCAGGCCATGCTATGTCGTGATGTCATGCCCAGGGATGGTGATGGGATATTGATAGCAGCACACTGTCTGCAACATGTGATGGATGGATATGGTAGGTGAAGCCTACTCATGTAGGTGTGGCAGGTTCTGGTGGGCATGCACCCACACGTGACTGGGGGTACATTAAGGGGATACCAGAGGTGGTCAAACTACCATCGCTATGGCTCTGAGGAAGAGGGTTTCGCCCTTGTTACGCATAAGCCGCTTGCGATGCCATCTGGTTCCTCCAAATATCTGGTCCAGGCTGCATCTAGAGATAGATACTGCTCGCTATCGGAGCATGGATGAGCCTGGTTTTAAAGCTCGTTTGTCGTGCCCCCTCCTGTTCTTTTTGTATGTTTCGGATATACCCATTATTCTGAGGAGGGTAGCAAGACCTGCGACATTCCACTGACTTTGCTAAAGGGGTTGGCTGTGCCACCTTACTTAGCTGACCGGGCACCCAAGCACAGGAGGTTGCTTTGTGTTAATCCGCTTTTAATGCCAGCTTGATCAGTTAAAATGGAGTTGCATCCAGAAATATAAAATAAAAAATCATGAATGTTCCTAAATAACTTTTTTGTTTTTTTAACTTGCCTCTAAATGGCTGTTGCTAGGGGGGTCTCTCGTAGTCTGCCTCCTCCAGTGCCTGGGCTCGTGACATCACTTCCCCTTGGTCCAAGAAGGGCTCAGATCTGCCCCCTCCCTCCTGTCAATCATCTGAGACACGCGACAGGTCCCAGATGACTGCGTGCCAATCGCGGCACCTCTGGCGCATGGGCAGCGGGTGCCCGGCTGTAAAGGCACTGGGCGCCCACATTTACAATGCCGGCACTGAACAGAGGGGGAGACGAGGGGGCTTCGTTCCCCGGCATCGCTGGACCCTGGGACAGGGAAGTGTCCGATTATTAAAAGTCAGCAGCTGCAGTATTTGTAGCTTCTGACTTTTTTTTTTCTATTAAATGGCAACACCACTTTAAGCTTTGACAATAAAACCTGGAAGCTCATTGATTTCTATACAGAGCTGCACCATATTTTGCACTCTCCGGTATGGTAAATTTTGAAGGGGGGGGGGAAATAGTACTTTCACCTCTAATGTGTTTGACATGTCTAAAGTGTGTTAAGAAAATGCACCTCAGATGCCGAGTGATTTCTATTGGAGGGTGTCAGTTGCAGTGTACACATCACAGACCTGTAGACAGTTTCATTACTATAGACTTGCATGGAAGGAGCTGACAAGCTTCATCTTGTCTCAGACACGTCATGTAGTTATGTTAGATGTTGGCGGAGAGCTGAGAACGCACCTCAGATGTCACCGATGCGATCCGAGCCAAATAGAAGTTCACCTTTACAGTGGACAAATTTAAAAATGGGGGGGGGGGGCACACAACCGCCAACCTCCCTCCCAAAGCGGGGTCTCTGCAGGGTTTCCAGGATGGCTCAGAGTGATTGGTCATGTGACAGCACGGCCTAATGAGAATTGTTCTGATCCATCCAACAGGCCGTGCTGTGTGGGCTGTGATATAGGAGGTAACTACAGGAAGGGGGGGGGGGGTGTGTGTGTGTGTGTGTGTGTGTGTGTGTGTGTGTGTGTGTATTTGCCCTCATACGGTTTTTGTATAGACAAAAATCTACAGAAAATCTAAGTGTACACAATAAGAAAATTGTACAGGAAAATACTGCTTTCAAAGCGATCGTACGATAATCGGCTCATTAGTACAGAGCTTTTGGGAGCAGATCAGGGCAGTTCATCCCATATTATTCTATTGGGCATGCACAAAAAAAAAAAAAATTGTACGATGCCCGATCACACGATTTAATCAGTACAGCTATCGTTTGAAAACAGTACAAATGCATTAGAACCCATCAATTCCAAATTTCTCTTTCTTATGTCGTTTGGGAATTTGAGGCTTTAGAAAACTCATTGGCTTCGATCTGAGATTAGTATGCAATTAAAAAGCTCATTTGTCTGATAATCTCATTGTGTGTGTGTATAGGGCATTAGGCCAAGTATACAATCCAATTGTAGATTCTGCTTTGGATTGTCTCTGTAGTGGGTGGTTTTGTCCGTTTGGATACAATACAAATTGGGTTCTTTAGGCGTGTCCTCATCAGTACACAATCGGGGGGGGGGGGGGGGGGGGGAGATATGATCTGAATGTGATGGTACAATCAGATTGTATGGTGTGTGGGCAGCTTTAGACTTGCAAACACTAATATGATGTAATAGGAGGACCAAATCCATCCATTGTACTGGTCTCCAGGCACTACACGGGAGATGGCAGATCTGCAGGGGATTGCACCGTGTATGTGCAGGAGATCGTACGATCAGATTGTGGGGGGGGGGAAGCTCTCTCCGCTATGGCGGCTCTGGTCTTCCCTCGCTCCTATACAATCAGATTGTGGGGGGGGGAGCTCTCTCCGCTATGGCGGCTCTGGTCTTCCCTCTCTCCTATACGATCAGATTGTGGGGGGGGGGGGGGGGTGGGCGCCCTTGTATTCCCTCTCCTATACAATCGGGTTGTGTAGAAGGAGATGTGTGTGTTGTGGGCGTCAGTGTCGGGGGTCCCCCATACACGGGGCCTATCGGTGTCCGAGCCGCCCCGGGTCTCAGGCCTCCGCCTCCCCGGCACGCCGCACTCCTCTCCCCCGCTCTGTCCTCCCATCACACCCGGACATCTCGGGACCGCCCTCTCTATCCACAGGGGAACGAGCCGAGGCGGGCAGGCCGACCCCCGGGGCCCGTCCGGACCCCCAACACCCAATAATGCGGGGAGCTCCATACACACCTGGGGAGCCATGGCGACCTCAGATGGCTGAAAGGAAGAGGAGGCCGCCGCGCATGCGCTATGTGCGTAAAGGGACGGCCGGCCATGCGCCGTACAAGTAAACGCCACTGCGCATGCGTGGGCGGAGCAGCCATGGTCGTCAAACGCGGAGAAGATCGATGGATCGGTAGACGATCTATATAGTGGTATGAGTGCGAGGCTACGGGGCATGCGCAGTACGGGATAACGTGATTACGCATGCGTAAGCGGATAATGTCGTCGGCGTCAACAAGCATGTGATGAGCAGGCAAGCGCTCAGCTAATCAATGCGGCGTGTAGTCTTTCGATGGCTGAACTGATTGCTGTGTACTTTGTAACCATGCAGGGGCTGAACGGCCGGACGCTCCGGCAGCAAACTGGTTAATTGATCTGCAGTCTCCAGCATGTGATGACCGAGAAGCTGAGCTACTAGATCTACAGTCTACAGGTGGCCTATGGGAACTCTGCAATTTATACCGGGCACAGCCTTTTCAATACCGGGCACCCCCGCCCAGGCCAATTTTCAGCTCTGTCACACTTTGAATGACCATTGCGCAGTCATGTTACACTGTACTCAAATTACACCCCCCACAAATAGAGCTTTCTTTCGGTAGTATTTCACCACCACTGTTTTTTTTTTTTTGTTTTTTTTGCGCTATTAAAAAAACAAACTTTTTTTCTTTGTTTCTGCTATAATATTTTGTAAATAAGTATGTTTTCTCCTTCGCTGGTGGGCACTAGTTAGTATACAGCACTGATAGGTGGCACTAGTATACAGCGCTGATGAGGTGACACTAGTATAAAGCACTGGTGACGTGGCACTAGTATACTGGACTGGTGAGGTGGCACTAGTATACAGCACTGATTAGGAGGCACTTGTATACAGCACTGATTAGGAGGCACTAGTATACAGCGCTGATGAGGTGACACTAGTATAAAGCACTGGTGACGTGGCACTAGTATACTGGACTGGTGAGGTGGCACTAGTATACAGCACTGATTAGGAGGCACTTGTATACAGCACTGATTAGGAGGCACTTGTATACAGCACTGATTAGGAGGCACTTGTATACAGCACTGATTAGGAGGCACTTGTATACAGCACTGATTAGGAGGCACTAGTATACAGCACTGATAGGTGGCACTAGTATACAGCACTGATGAGGAGGCACTAGTATACAGTACTGATGAGGTGGCACTAGTATACAGCACTGATGAGGAGGCACTAATATACAGCACCGATTAGGAGCCACTAGTATACAGCACTGATGAGGAGGCACTAGTATACATCACTGACAGGTGGTCCTGATGAGGTGGTACTAGTATACAGCACTTATAGGTGGCCCTGATGAGGAGACACTAGTATACAGCACCGATAAGTGGCACTAATGAGGAGGCACTAGTATACAGTACTGATAGGTGGCACTGATGAGGAAGCACTAATATACAGCACTGATAGGTGGCACTGATGAGGAGGCACTAGTAACAGCACTGATAGTTGGCACTAATGAGAAGGCACTAGTATACAGCACTGATAGGTGGCCCTGATGAGGAGGCACTGGTATACAGCACTGATAGCTGGCACTAATGAGGAGGCACTAATACAGGGCTCCACAAAACCCGGGCGCCAGGTCGCATTGGCGACTAGAAATAGCGACCTCGCGCCTGGGGCAGCACAGCTGGGGGTATCCTGTCTCTGTGGACCCCCCCAGCGTGATCGCGTCGGGCCGTTTCGCCGTGGCCGAAAATTTAGGCCGCGGCTTTGAGGCCTTCTGCGGTCCTATGATTCCTTATGGAATCTGGCGCCCTCTTGCGGTCGCCGTTGGTATGACAAACCAGCAATGATAATGAAGCTTCCTCTGCCTGTTTTATATTACCTGCCTCTTCTTCCCTTTATTTAGAACCCCCCAAACATTATATATATTTTTTATTCTAACACCCTAGAGAATAAAATGGTGGTTGTTGCAATACTGTCTGTCACACCGTATTTGTGCAGCGGACTTACAAGCGCACTTTTGTTTGGAAAAATAATTTAGTTAATAAAAAAATAAGACAACAGTAAAGTTAGCCCAATTATTTTTTATATTGTGAAAGATAATGTTACGCCGAGTAAATTGATACCCAACATGTCACGCTTCAAAATTGCACCCGCTCATGGAATGGCGACAAACTTTTACCCTTTAAAATCTCCATAGGCGACGTTTAAAAAAATTCTACAGGTTGCACGTTTTTAGTTACAGAGGAGGTCTGGGGCTAGAATTATTGCTCTCGCTCTACCGATCACGGCGCTACCTCCTATGTGTGGTTCAAACACCGATTTTATATGCGGGCAGGACAGGGCGCGTTTAAAAATTATTATTTTTTCTTCTTATTTTAACTTTTTTTTTTCCACTGTTCTTTTAAAAAAAATGTTGTGTCACTTTTATTCTTATTACAAGGAATGTAAAAATCCCTTGTAATAGAAAAAGCATGACAGGTCCTCTTATATATGAGATCCGGGGGGGTCAGAGAGACCTCGGATCTCATATTTACACTAAAATGCAATTGAAAAAAAAATTGTCATTTAAAAAAAATAAATAAAATGTCCCTCTAAGAGCTATGGGCAATGACTTGGAGACGGGGGGGGGGGGGGGGGGGGGGGGCGACGGTGGCGCTGCTATCTTCCCCTCACTCGTCTCCATGTCAGGCCAGGGACAGGTCCGGATCGCCGTCACGGACCTGGCTCCTAACTTTTTAAGCTGGCTCCTAGATTCCAAGCAAATTTGTCAACCCCTGCACTAATATACAGCACTGATAGGTGGCACTAATGAGGAGGCATTAGTAACAGCACTGATAGGTGGCACTAATGAGGAGGCACTGGTATACAGCACTGATAGGTGGCACCGATGAGGAGGCACGGGTACAGCACTGATGAGAAGGCAGTGATATGTAGCACTGATGGGAACCGATAGGTGGCAGTGATGACACTGATGAGGAGGCACTGACAGGCATTACTGATTGGCATCACTGATGGGTATGCCCTGATAATCAATGTCGTGAATATCAGCCAAGCCCCCCCCCCTGTCAGGAAAGCTGCTTATCAGCACTCCTCTACTCGCGCCAATGTCGGTGCAAATAGAGGAAAAGTTGATAACCGTCACTTCCTGGTATACAAGGTGATCAGCTGTGATTGGACACAGCTGATCAAATGGTAAATGCTACAGGCTCTTTACCGAGATCAGAGATGTGGTGTAGATGTGAGCGGCACACTGCATCAGTGATCACCGCTCTGCGGGCCTCCGGGGGCGCTCATGAGTGGGTTATCCTGCTGGGCGTCATATGACGCCCAGTCAGGATTACTGATCCCCCACTTGGCCGTCATTCTGCCTTAGGCCGGGCAGGAAGGAGATAGAGAAGGGTTTGCCAGCCATGGGTAAAATGATGCGCAGTGTTAAAAAATAAAAAAGAAAGGCATTTTTTTCCTAATTCATGGCTGGCTGAAGCTGTCCGTAAAAATGACAGCTTGGACCGGTAAATAAAGACTGCGCATGCATGGATCCACAGCCACCCAATTCCATGTACTGCGTTTTACACCCGATGACACACGTTGGGCAGGCTGTGTTCTTAAAGTGCTTGTAGAGGCTGAAAGTTTTTTATTTTATTTACGTTCTATATTTTTATTGAATGAGATAAACCAAGTAGAACTGAAATAACACTTGTTAGCCTACACAGCCATTGAGAAAGCATTTATAGTAACGGTGTCATCAAAACAGGGTGTCATGACAAAAGTAGACAGTCAATACAAAATACAAAAGAAACAATGACAATGAAATCCTAAATCAAACTTCTAAGTAAAAGAGCGGGATTTGAGTTACTGAGAAGTTGAATGCAGGACTACATCTAGGGACAAAGTGTAACGGAGTTGGTACTGATTGGGTGGGGGTTGTAAAGTCATAAACATGAAGTGAGTACTGAGCCCCTACTGGGGCATAGCCCAACCGCCCCAATGGGAGCTATGTGTGGATGTGGCATCGTCTCCAGCGAGGAACGGTAGACCATAAATGAACCCTCAGCTCCACTTAAGCATGAAACCGTAGTCCTGAACCCGTTCGGAAGAGTCGGGATTAACCGGTAATCTGTGACTAGTTTCTACGGTCCGGCACTTTGAATGTCTGGATAGGAAATATGATGGAGTGTACTGTTAGCCAGGCCCGACCACAAAGCAATGCTGAAATGCGATGGTTGTGTAGTTGAACGCACACGATTGACTATGAAGTCGCTCTCCTAGGGAATCTTTGGAGAACCCAGGAGATAAGAGAGTGAGCTAAACTTCAAACAAAAAGGGAAGGTGGAGAAGGGGAAAGAAAGGAAATGGGGGGGGGGGGGGTCCAGGTCAAGGAGAAGAGAGACAAAGAGTGGAAGATGAGAGTAAAGAAGACCCGTGGGGGTGGGGGAATGGCAGCACAGGTCAATCAGGTGAACCAGGTCAAGAAGAGAGATGACCGGTGAAGAGTGGGACCTTCATATAAAGTGACCAAGGTTCCCAATTCATCTCAAATTTCTGCACTCTGTCTTGAAGGGTGGCAACAAGTTTCTCCTGGGTCATAGTCCACCAAATTTTCCTCTTGGCTTCCGAGAGAGACACCTTAGATTTTTTTCCAGGCCCCGGCAATCGTGATCTTTGCACCCAGGAGCATGTAAAAAACAAGGGAATGTGTGTGTTTAGGTGTTTTGTCTAATCTTCGGTTGAGAATAGCTATGGATGGGTCTTGAGGAACAGGTAGACCCATAACTTTACATAGCAAGTTGGAAAAGAAGTGTTCCAAACGTTCCTGATTCGGGGTGCAGGTCCACCAGGTATGGAACATGGAACCTAGTATACCACACCCCCTGAAGCATGTGGGATTAGAATCAGGGTACATTTTAGCCAGCTTGGAAGGAACAAGGTACCATTTGGTTAGAACTTTAACATTTGCTTCTAAGCCCTTGTACACAGGGTCGGACATTCCGACAACAAAATCCGTCAGATTTTGTCCGAAACTGATGTTGCATACACGCGGTCGGACAAAGTTGTCGGAAAATGCAATTATTCGTAACGTGATGACGTTATTTAGTTACGACGGGACTACGTTCAGGCTAGTAGCCAATAGCTTTGGTCTAGGAATTTGATCTGAGCATGTGTGGAATTTTGTCCAATCGGAATTCTCTACAAACGATCGGACAAAGTCCGATTGGACCATGTTGTCGGAAAATTTTATAGCCCAGCTCTAAAACTTTGTCAGTCGGATATTCCGACGGAAACAGTCCAATGGAGCCCACACACAGTCGGATTATCTGACAACACGGTCCGATCGGACATTTTCCGTCAGAATGTCCGACCGTGTGTACAAGGGCTAAGAGAGAGATATGCATGATGCCCTTGTAGGACAGAGAGAAAGAATGAAACCATTCCCCGGGGTCCCAATGTACCTCTAGATCTGATTCCCAGCTCCGAGCATAGGGTGGTTTGTCTGAATTTCCGGCTAAGGAGGAGTATATGATGGAGATACCTCCCCTCTGATCCATGATTTTAGAGCTCCATTACTCGTAAGCAGTGGTTCGGGGTGGGTGGTCTGATTTATTGGACCAGATAGTGTGTAGGTAGTGGGAAATTTGAATAATGAATCTAATGTTTTACAGTAGAGGGTATTTCAAGAGTGGTCTTACATTACCCAAGTGAAATGGAGCCCATGGAGTTGAAAAAGTGACCTATACAGAATAGTTCCTTGTTCAGCCCCCATTGGAAAGCTTTAAGCCTGGAGAGAAGAGCGGGTTATGAAAAAGGTGAGAAAGGGGACGTTTGTCGGAGATTAATGCTGGGTGCTCATGCAGGGAGTCGCATACGGATATGGAGCTGGAAAGTGTGGGTGGCAGAACGGGGGAGGGGGGGTCTGAATTTTGGGGGACTTCACAGTAGGAAGTCGATAGTATGATGCGGTATTATTTGTCTTTTCATGGAGACCCAGTCCAGTTTTAGCAAACAAGACATTTGGAGGGCACACCCTAAAAGATGCATTAACCACTTGGGATCCGCGCTATTGCCAAATGACGGCATTAGCGCGGACCTACTTTTCCGGGACTACGTCTATTGACATAGTCCCGTGCAAGAGCGGCCTGCGCGCCCCATGAGGGGCGCGCGCGGCGCGCTCTGTGATCGGCGAGTCCATGAGACTCGCCTGATCACCGATCCGTGCAAGGGGTCGATCCCGAACCCTTATCACGTGATCAGGTAGTGCAGACATAACACACACACACACAACACATGCAGAAAAGACATTTACCTCCTGCAAGGCTATTTAAAACACCTAGACATTTTCAAAAAATATGGGGATTTGGTCACACCGTATTGCTATATGGTGCTCAAGTCTACTTACTGCGACAAAGTACCCCATAGGTACCCCACTAACTATAGTGGGGTACCTATGGGGTACTTTGTCGCAGTAAGTAGGCTTAAGCACCATATAGCAATATGGTGTGATCAAATCCCCATATTCTTTGGAAAATGTCTCGGTGTTTTAAATAGCCTTGCAGGAGGTAAATGTCTTTTTTGCATGTGTGCGCTGTAATATTTTGTTCTTTTCCAGTCTGGTTTTGGACCCCTGAAGTACACTGGAGATCTGGGCCAGCTGTGCTGCATGATAATACCACCATAAGTTGAGGAGACCCAAGCCGTCTGGGGGTCTTTAGCCGGTATAATATTTCCTTAGGTCAGTGGCGACCCTTCTTCCCCCAGACAAATCAGTTTATTTTAGTTTGGAATTTGAGAAGGAGAAATTTATTTTATGGGATATCGATTGGTCAAAAGAGATAAAGAAGGCGCGGTAATAGGGTTATTTTAATAGAATTGATCCTACCCAGCCAGGAAAGACCATGTTTCAACCAGTGTACTAAAGTCCTCTTCTAGTTTATTAAACATCTGGGGGTGGTTGACAACACAAAGTTTATCTCTACTAGAAGGGAGGTTTGATTCCCAGATACGGGATGAAGTCAGAAACACACAAGAACGGGAAGTGATGTTGTAGCTGGTCTAACAACGCTGTCGAAACTGCAATGTTCAAAGCTGTTGATTTAGAGACATTAACTCATAGACCTGAAATGTGACCTGAAGTCTGATATGTGACCTGAAATGTGACTGAAGTCTGATATGGGACCTGAAGTCTGATATGTGACCTGAAATGTGACAAGTCTGATATGGGACCTGAAATGTGACTGAAGTTTGATATGGGACCTGAAATGTGACTGAAGTCTGATATGTGACCTGAAATGTGACTGAAGTCTGATATGGGACCTGAAATGTGACTGAAGTCTGATATGTGACCTGAAGTCTGATATGTGACCTGAAATGTGACTGAAGTCTGATATGGGACCTGAAATGTGACTGAAGTCTGATATGGGACCTGAAATGTGACTGAAGTCTGATATGTGACCTGAAGTCTGATATGTGACCTGAAATGTGACTGAAGTCTGATATGGGACCTGAAATGTGACTGAAGTTTGATATGGGACCTGAAATGTGACTGAAGTCTGATATGTGACCTGAAATGTGACTGAAGTCTGATATGGGACCTGAAATGTGACTGAAGTCTGATATGTGACCTGAAGTCTGATATGTGACCTGAAATGTGACTGAATTCTGATATGTGACCTGAAATGTGACTGAAGTCTGATATGGGACCTGAAATGTGACTGAAGTCTGATATGTGACCTGAAATGTGACTGAAGTCTGATATGTGACCTGAAATGTGACTGAAGTCTGATATGGGACCTGAAATGTGACTGAAGTCTGATATGGGACCTGAAATGTGACTGAAGTCTGATATGTGACCTGAAGTCTGATATGTGACCTGAAATGTGACTGAAGTCTGATATGGGACCTGAAATGTGACTGAAGTCTGATATGTGACCTGAAATGTGACTGAAGTCTGATATGTGACCTGAAATGTGACTGAAGTCTCATATGGGACCTGAAGTCTGATATGTGACCTGAAATGTGACTGAAGTCTGATATGGGACCTAAAGTCTGATATGTGACCTGAAATGTGACTGAAGTCTGATATGTGACCTGAAATGTGACTGAAGTCTGATATGTGACCTGAAATGTGACTGAAGTCTGATATGGGACCTGAAATGTGACTGAAGTCTGATATGTGACCTGAAATGTGACTGAAGTCTGATATGGGACCTGAAGTCTGATATGTGACCTGAAATGTGACTGAAGTCTGATATGGGACCTGAAATGTGACTGAAGTCTGATATGTGACCTGAAATGTGACTGAAGTCTCATATGGGACCTGAAGTCTGATATGTGACCTGAAATGTGACTGAAGTCTGATATGTGACCTGAAATGTGACTGAAGTCTGATATGGGACCTGAAATGTGACTGAAGTCTGATATGTGACCTGAAATGTGACTGAAGTCTGATATGTGACCTGAAATGTGACTGAAGTCTGATATGGGACCTGAAATGTGACTGAAGTCTGATATGGGACCTGGAATGTGACTGAAGTCTGATATGGGACCTGAAATGTGACTGAAGTCTGATATGTGACCTGAAATGTGACTGAAGTCTGATATGGGACCTGAAATGTGACTGAAGTCTGATATGGGACCTGAAGTCTGATATGTGACCTGAAATGTGACTGAAGTCTGATATGTGACCTGAAATGTGACTGAAGTCTGATATGTGACCTGAAATGTGACTGAAGTCTGATATGGGACCTGATATGGGAACTGAAATGTGACTGAAGTCTGATATGGGACCTGAAATGTGACTGAAGTCTGATATGGGACCTGAAATGTGACTGAAGTCTGATATGGGAACTGAAATGTGACTGAGGTCTGATATGGGAACTGAAATGTGACTGAAGTCTGATATGGGACCTGAAATGTGACTGAAGTCTGATATGGGACCTGAAATGTGACTGAAGTCTGATATGGGAACTGAAATGTGACTGAAGTCTGATATGGGAACTGAAATGTGACTGAAGTCTGATATGTGACCTGAAATGTGACTGAAGTCTGATATGTGACCTGAAGTCTGATATGTGACCTGAAATGTGACTGAAGTCTGATATGTGACCTGAAATGTGACTGAAGTCTGATATGTGACCTGAAATGTGACTGAAGTCTCATATGGGACCTGAAGTCTGATATGTGACCTGAAATGTGACTGAAGTCTCATATGGGACCTGAAATGTGACTGAAGTCTGATATGGGACCTGAAGTCTGATATGTGACCTGAAATGTGACTGAAGTCTGATATGGGACCTGAAATGTGACTGAAGTCTGATATGTGACCTGAAATGTGACTGAAGTCTCATATGGGACCTGAAGTCTGATATGTGACCTGAAATGTGACTGAACTCTGATATGTGACCTGAAATGTGACTGAAGTCTGATATGGGACCTGAAATGTGACTGAAGTCTGATATGTGACCTGAAATGTGACTGAAGTCTGATATGTGACCTGAAATGTGACTGAAGTCTGATATGTGACCTGAAATGTGACTGAAGTCTGATATGTGACCTGAAATGTGACTGGAGTCTTATATGGGACCTGAAATGTGACTGAAGTCTGATATGGGACCTGAAATGTGACTGAAGTCTGATATGTGACCTGAAATGTGACTGAAGTCTGATATGGGACCTGAAATGTGACTGAAGTCTGATATGGGACCTGAAATGTGACTGAAGTCTGATATGTGACCTGAAGTCTGATATGTGACCTGAAATGTGACTGAAGTCTGATATGTGACCTGAAATGTGACTGAAGTCTCATATGGGACCTGAAGTCTGATATGTGACCTGAAATGTGACTGAAGTCTGATATGGGACCTAAAGTCTGATATGTGACCTGAAATGTGACTGAAGTCTGATATGTGACCTGAAATGTGACTGAAGTCTGATATGTGACCTGAAATGTGACTGAAGTCTGATATGGGACCTGAAGTCTGATATGTGACCTGAAATGTGACTGAAGTCTGATATGTGACCTGAAATGTGACTGAAGTCTGATATGGGACCTGAAGTCTGATATGTGACCTGAAATGTGACTGAAGTCTGATATGGGACCTGAAATGTGACTGAAGTCTGATATGTGACCTGAAATGTGACTGAAGTCTCATATGGGACCTGAAGTCTGATATGTGACCTGAAATGTGACTGAAGTCTGATATGTGACCTGAAATGTGACTGAAGTCTGATATGGGACCTGAAATGTGACTGAAGTCTGATATGTGACCTGAAATGTGACTGAAGTCTGATATGTGACCTGAAATGTGACTGAAGTCTGATATGGGACCTGAAATGTGACTGAAGTCTGATATGGGACCTGGAATGTGACTGAAGTCTGATATGGGACCTGAAATGTGACTGAAGTCTGATATGTGACCTGAAATGTGACTGAAGTCTGATATGTGACCTGAAATGTGACTGAAGTCTGATATGGGACCTGAAGTCTGATATGTGACCTGAAATGTGACTGAAGTCTGATATGTGACCTGAAATGTGACTGAAGTCTGATATGTGACCTGAAATGTGACTGAAGTCTGATATGGGACCTGATATGGGAACTGAAATGTGACTGAAGTCTGATATGGGACCTGAAATGTGACTGAAGTCTGATATGGGACCTGAAATGTGACTGAAGTCTGATATGGGAACTGAAATGTGACTGAGGTCTGATATGGGAACTGAAATGTGACTGAAGTCTGATATGGGACCTGAAATGTGACTGAAGTCTGATATGGGACCTGAAATGTGACTGAAGTCTGATATGGGAACTGAAATGTGACTGAAGTCTGATATGGGAACTGAAATGTGACTGAAGTCTGATATGTGACCTGAAATGTGACTGAAGTCTGATATGGGACCTGAAATGTGACTGAAGTCTGATATGGGACCTGAAATGTGACTGAAGTCTGATATGTGACCTGAAGTCTGATATGTGACCTGAAATGTGACTGAAGTCTGATATGTGACCTGAAATGTGACTGAAGTCTGATATGTGACCTGAAATGTGACTGAAGTCTCATATGGGACCTGAAGTCTGATATGTGACCTGAAATGTGACTGAAGTCTCATATGGGACCTGAAGTCTGATATGTGACCTGAAATGTGACTGAAGTCTCATATGGGACCTGAAATGTGACTGAAGTCTGATATGGGACCTGAAGTCTGATATGTGACCTGAAATGTGACTGAAGTCTGATATGGGACCTGAAATGTGACTGAAGTCTGATATGTGACCTGAAATGTGACTGAAGTCTCATATGGGACCTGAAGTCTGATATGTGACCTGAAATGTGACTGAACTCTGATATGTGACCTGAAATGTGACTGAAGTCTGATATGGGACCTGAAATGTGACTGAAGTCTGATATGTGACCTGAAATGTGACTGAAGTCTGATATGTGACCTGAAATGTGACTGAAGTCTGATATGTGACCTGAAATGTGACTGGAGTCTTATATGGGACCTGAAATGTGACTGAAGTCTGATATGGGACCTGAAATGTGACTGAAGTCTGATATGGGACCTGGAATGTGACTGAAGTCTGATATGGGACCTGAAATGTGACTGAAGTCTGATATGTGACCTGAAATGTGACTGGAGTCTGATATGTGACCTGAAATGTGACTCGAGTCTTATATGGGACCTGAAATGTGACTGCAGTCTGATATGGGACCTGAAATGTGACTGAAGTCTGATATGGGACCTGAAATGTGACTGAAGTCTGATATGGGACCTGATATGGGAACTGAAATGTGACTGAAGTCTGATATGGGACCTGAAATGTGACTGAAGTCTGATATGGGACCTGAAATGTGACTGAAGTCTGATATGTGACCTGAAATGTGACTGAAGTCTGATATGGGACCTGATATGGGAACTGAAATGTGACTGAAGTCTGATATGGGAACTGAAATGTGACTGAAGTCTGATATGGGACCTGAAATGTGACTGAAGTCTGATATGGGAACTGAAATGTGACTGAAGTCTGATTTGGGAACTGAAATGTGACTGAAGTCTGATATGGGACCTGAAATGTGACTGAAGTCTGATATGGGAACTGAAATGTGACTGAAGTCTGATATGGGACCTGAAATGTGACTGAAGTCTGATATGTGACCTGAAATGTGACTGAAGTCTGATATGGGACCTGAAATGTGACTGAAGTCTGATATGGGACCTGGAATGTGACTGAAGTCTGATATGGGACCTGAAATGTGACTGAAGTCTGATATGTGACCTGAAATGTGACTGAAGTCTGATATGTGACCTGAAATGTGACTGAAGTCTGATATGGGACCTGAAATGTGACTGAAGTCTGATATGTGACCTGAAATGTGACTGAAGTCTGATATGTGACCTGAAATGTGACTGAAGTCTGATATGGGACCTGAAGTCTGATATGTGACCTGAAATGTGACTGAAGTCTGATATGTGACCTGAAATGTGACTGAAGTCTGATATGTGACCTGAAATGTGACTGAAGTCTGATATGGGACCTGATATGGGAACTGAAATGTGACTGAAGTCTGATATGGGACCTGAAATGTGACTGAAGTCTGATATGGGACCTGAAATGTGACTGAAGTCTGATATGGGAACTGAAATGTGACTGAGGTCTGATATGGGAACTGAAATGTGACTGAAGTCTGATATGGGACCTGAAATGTGACTGAAGTCTGATATGGGACCTGAAATGTGACTGAAGTCTGATATGGGAACTGAAATGTGACTGAAGTCTGATATGGGAACTGAAATGTGACTGAAGTCTGATATGTGACCTGAAATGTGACTGAAGTCTGATATGGGACCTGAAATGTGACTGAAGTCTGATATGGGACCTGAAATGTGACTGAAGTCTGATATGTGACCTGAAGTCTGATATGTGACCTGAAATGTGACTGAAGTCTGATATGTGACCTGAAATGTGACTGAAGTCTGATATGTGACCTGAAATGTGACTGAAGTCTCATATGGGACCTGAAGTCTGATATGTGACCTGAAATGTGACTGAAGTCTCATATGGGACCTGAAGTCTGATATGTGACCTGAAATGTGACTGAAGTCTCATATGGGACCTGAAATGTGACTGAAGTCTGATATGGGACCTGAAGTCTGATATGTGACCTGAAATGTGACTGAAGTCTGATATGGGACCTGAAATGTGACTGAAGTCTGATATGTGACCTGAAATGTGACTGAAGTCTCATATGGGACCTGAAGTCTGATATGTGACCTGAAATGTGACTGAACTCTGATATGTGACCTGAAATGTAACTGAAGTCTGATATGGGACCTGAAATGTGACTGAAGTCTGATATGTGACCTGAAATGTGACTGAAGTCTGATATGTGACCTGAAATGTGACTGAAGTCTGATATGTGACCTGAAATGTGACTGGAGTCTTATATGGGACCTGAAATGTGACTGAAGTCTGATATGGGACCTGAAATGTGACTGAAGTCTGATATGGGACCTGGAATGTGACTGAAGTCTGATATGGGACCTGAAATGTGACTGAAGTCTGATATGTGACCTGAAATGTGACTGGAGTCTGATATGTGACCTGAAATGTGACTCGAGTCTTATATGGGACCTGAAATGTGACTGCAGTCTGATATGGGACCTGAAATGTGACTGAAGTCTGATATGGGACCTGAAATGTGACTGAAGTCTGATATGGGACCTGATATGGGAACTGAAATGTGACTGAAGTCTGATATGGGACCTGAAATGTGACTGAAGTCTGATATGGGACCTGAAATGTGACTGAAGTCTGATATGTGACCTGAAATGTGACTGAAGTCTGATATGGGACCTGATATGGGAACTGAAATGTGACTGAAGTCTGATATGGGAACTGAAATGTGACTGAAGTCTGATATGGGACCTGAAATGTGACTGAAGTCTGATATGGGAACTGAAATGTGACTGAAGTCTGATTTGGGAACTGAAATGTGACTGAAGTCTGATATGGGACCTGAAATGTGACTGAAGTCTGATATGGGAACTGAAATGTGACTGAAGTCTGATATGGGACCTGAAATGTGACTGAAGTCTGATATGGGAACTGAAATGTGACTGAAGTCTGATATGGGACCTGAAATGTGACTGAAGTCTGATATGGGACCTGAAATGTGACTGAAGTCTGATATGTGACCTGAAATGTGACTGAAGTCTGATATGTGACCTGAAATGTGACTGAAATCTTGGAGAAGTTTAAAGATGATAGGGGTAGAGATAAGGGGGGGTGAGACAAAAAGCATGCATTTGTGTTCCTGGGGGCCGCATTGGACTCCTCTGATGTCTTGGTTGTTTCTAATAGCGTTGGGCAATGTTTCAATAGCTATAGCAAATAATATAGGTGAAGGGGGGCATCCCTGTCTAGTTCCTTTCTCAATGGAAAATATATCAGAGTATCTGCCCATCAGACGCACTTGACCACTGGGGTTTGAATAGAGAGGATGCATAATCCCTAGAAATTTGTTGCCGAAGCCCCATCTTTCCAGGATCACAAAGAGATATGTTTAGGAAACCGTGTCAAAGGTCTTCTGAAGGTCTCTATTGATAAGAGAAAGCCTTCTAGTAGTTTTCCTTCCCATTGTGAGTAGGGTTGTGCAGATACCACTTTTTTAAGACCGAGTACAAGTACCGATTCTTTTTTTCCTTGTTAAATCTTTTTATTGAATTTCAAGAGAAAAAAAAAAAAAAGTTTACAGATCATAACGAGCATCATATCATGAGTATCGTAAATTAACAATATAGTTATAATCAGGTATTGATCACATAGATTAGGTATGTTATAAGTGAAAGTATAAGTAACATAGAGATTGTATACTATAATATTATAAGTACTGAACTAAATTAGGAACGAACTATATGAGAGAATTAATGAAATATGCCTCCAGACCACCTGCCCACCCCAAATGGGTTCATGCTGTGAACAGGTGGGGGCAGCCGATTCTTTTTTTCAAGTACTCACCGATACCGATTACTGATACTTTCTTTTTAATGTGTCAGTGACAGTTTGATGGGCACTGATAGGTGGCACTGACTGATGGCTGGTACAGACTGATGGGCACTGATAGATGTCACAGACTGATGAGCACTGATAGGTGGTACTGACTGATGGCTGGCCCTGATTGATGGGCACGGATAGGTGGCACTGACGGATAGGCGGCACTTATGGGCACTGATAGGTAGCACTGACTGATGGACAAATGCTCGGTATCGGGACAACCCTAATTGTTAGTTTAATAAAGAGATGATGTCTTTTGCTCTTCTAATTTGATCAGGGCCCTTCTGACCTGTGATGAAACCCACTTGATGTTTGTGGATGTAATTGGCTATAAATCCCAACAATCTATGCGTGAGTATTTTCGTTCGAATTTTGAGATCATTATTGATAAGGGAGAAGATGGGGTGGTAGATGCTGACATCACTATCATCTTTGCCTGGTGTAGGGATGACTGAGATATAGGCTACGTTTGATTGGGGATCCAGGCGGCCTTATTTATTATTATTATTATTATACAGGATTTATATAGTGCTGACAGTTTACGCAGCGCTTTACAACGTTGAGGTAGACATTACAATACAATACAATTTAAGACAAAGGGAATCAGAGGGCCCTGCTCCTCAGAGCTCGCAATCTAGGAGGGAGGGTCAAGTTATACAAAAGGGTAATAGCTGTGGGGGATGAGCTAATGGAGACATATAGTGCAGTTGTTAGATGGGGGCAGGATAGGCTTCTCTGAAGAGGAAAGTTTTCAGGGATTGCCTAAAAGTGGATACATTTGGAGACAGTCTGACCGATTGGAGTAGTGAGTTCCAGAGGGTGGGCGAGGCTCAGGAGAAGTCCTGTAGGTGGATATGGGAGGAGATGATGAGGGAGCTAGAGAGCAGGAGGTCTTGGGAGGAACGAAGTGGGCGATTAGGTTGGTATTTTGAGACTAGGCTAGTGATGTAGCCGGAGGCAGAGTTGTGGATGGCTTGGTAAGTAATTTGGAGAGAATTAAAGAATTGTGCCATGTAGGTTGCCAGGGTTAGGCCAAATTTCTTGTAGTAACAAGCCAAAAAGCTGTCAGGGCCAGGGGCTGATCCTGTTTTGAGATGACAGGAGTGGCACTTTTAGGGCGCTTTACAGGCACTATTAATAGTGCTGTAGGGCCTGCAAAGCGCCCCCAGTGTGAAAGGGGGGTCTAAGCCTATTTCTGACATTTGTTTCTTACAAGTTACAATCCATATTTTTTGTCAATAGTTTATAATGCAACATCCTGTGAGCCTCCACTAACTATGAGACCAATTAAAGAGGGATTCCACTGGAAAAAAAATATTAAAAGCCAGCAGCTATAAATACTACAGCTGCTGACTTTTAATAAATGGACACTCACCTGTCCCGGGGTCCAGCGATGTCGGCAGCCGAGGCCGATCTATCGCTCGCTCGGCTCTAGGCTGCTGCCACCACCATTCACTGAGGGAATCAGGAAGTGAAATGTTGCAGCTTCACTTCCTGGTTTCCTACTGCGCATGCGTGAGTCGCGCAGAGCAATTGGAATGGTCCGCGCTGTCTCTGGGACCCGTGTGTGTCCCAGCAGACAGTGCGCCGGGACAGGAAATGGCATAGACTCCTGTGGGAGTCTATGCCCGGAAGTGGGGGCAAATACCTGTCTTAGACAGGCATCTGCACCCCCCTCCCCCCCTGAAAGGTGCCAACTGTGACACCGGAGGGGGGGGGGGGTTCCAATGAGTGGAAGTTCCACTTTAGGGTGGAACCCCGCTTTAAGTCTCTTTAAGACCAATATTCATCTCCTAAACCTTTTATATTTATAAAGCAGGGGTAATCAAATCAAATATATATGCCGCGCTATCAGTATACATCTAAATGGTAATAAATATACTATAACTAAATAGATATAAAGTGAAAATTGTGCAATACATGAAAAACATGCAATATTGCAAATGTATATACTAATAACGTGACAATGTGCATTCATGTGATAATAATCTGCGAATAAAAGTCAATAAAAAAACAATTAATCAAAAATCCTCAAGATAAAATGAAAGTGCTTCAGTGTGCTGTGCAATATTCAAAAATGTCAGTAGTGCACCCTCAAGTGCCCCCCCCCCCCCCCCCAGGTATTGGACGCTCATCTTAGAGCGTGTGGCCTTGCTGTTAAGCTTGGTCAATACACGCCTTAGAACCACTTATGGGTCCAGCAGTATATCCGGAATCCTGGATTGGTCCACTTATGCCTCGGTGTGTCAGTAGAATGCCATTTGTGCCTCGGTATATCAATAGAAAGAGGAGGACTTCATGGTGTAGTACATAAAACAATTTAATTTTAAACACAATAAAATCCCACACAGGGTACTCACAATAGCATGGCGCGTCAGTGCGCCACTCCAAAACCAATATTACCCCCTAAGGAACATACAGAAAGCCCTTGTATCGAAACGCGTTGGGGAAGGGGACAGGACGGAGCGCTAGACAGACTTATCTGCCGGGAACGATCAGCACACCATCCTGTTATCGGCCGCTTTATCCCACTCAATCACGCTGGTTTTAAAGTTCAAATGCAGATTTTGGGGAAAAAATACACTTTCATGAAAAAAAAAAAAATGAAACACTAAAGTTAGGCCAATTTTTTTGTATAATGTGAAAGATGATGTGACAACGAGTAAATAGATACCTAACATGTCACACTTTGAAATTGTGTGCACTCATGGAATGGCGCCAAACTACTGTACCTAA
Source organism: Lithobates pipiens (assembly GCF_037356315.1). Taxonomy (NCBI): domain Eukaryota; kingdom Metazoa; phylum Chordata; class Amphibia; order Anura; family Ranidae; genus Lithobates; species Lithobates pipiens. Next base: position 224,206,947 of record NW_027507788.1, read on the forward strand.
AAGTCTCCATGGGCGAAGCTTTAACCACTTAAGGACCGAGCCTCTTTTTTAGATGTGTTGTTTACAAGTTAAAAAACTTTCTTTTTTTTTGCTAGAAAATTACTTAGAACCCTCCCCCCCAAACATTATAATTTTTTTTTCTAACACCCTAGAGAATAAAATGGCGGTTGTTGCAATACTTTCTGTCACACCGTATTTGCGCAGCGGTCTTACAAGTGCACTTTTTTTTGGGGAAAAAATACACATTTTTGAATTAAAAAATAAGACAACAGTAAAGGTAGCCCAATTTAATTTTTTTTATATTGTGAAAGATGTTAAATTGCAGAGTAAATTGATACCCAACATGTCACCCTTCAAAATCATGCCTTCTCGTGGAATGGCGACACACTTTTACCCTTAAAAATCTCCATAGGCGAAGTTTAAAAAACTCTACAGGTTGCATGTTTTGAGTTACAGAGGAGGTCTAGGGCTAGAATTATTGCTCTCACTCTGCCAATCGCGGCGATACCTCACATTGTGTGGGTTGAACACCGTTTTCATATGCAGGTGCTGCTCATGTATGCGTTTGCTTCTGCACGCGAGCTTAGCGGGCCTTTTTTTTTTTTTCTTATTTATTTTACCTTTTATTTTTTATTTTTACACTTTAAAAAAAAAAAAAAAGTTATGTCACTTTTATTCCTAATACAAGGAATGTAAACATCCTTTGTAATAGAAAAAAGCATGACAGAACATCTTTAATGTGAGATGTGGGGTCTAAAAGACTTCACATCTCATATTTACACTAAAATGCAATAAAAAAAATAAAAAAATAGTAATTTAAAAAAATTATTTAAAAAAAATGGCCTTTTAAGAGTTATAGGCGGAAGTGAAGTTTTGATGTTGCTTCCGCCCTGCAGTATCATGGAGACGGGTGGGGGTCTTCTTCCCCTCACTCTTCTCCATGCACAGCGAGTGAGAGGACCGGATCGCCTGCGCCGGTGACGCAGGGCACCGCAGCGCGGTGGGAGGGGGGGGGGCCTTTTCTGGCGCAGAGACCACTTTTATCTTGTAGCCAGCACAACACGGGGATACCGGGGTTATGGCAGCTAGCTGCTGCCATAACAAAGATACCTGTCCTGAAAGTAAGGACGTATATCGGCGGTCGGAAAATGGTTTAAAAATTTGACGGTTACCAGGTTACAGAGAAGGTCTTTTGCTAGAATTATTGCTCTCACTCTGACGATCGCGGTGATACCTCACATGAACACCGTTTACATTTGCAGGCGCGACTTACATATGCATTTTCTTTGCTGCACAGGGGCGCTTTTAATTATAATTTTTTTTTCTTTTTACATTGTCCCTTTAAAAATAAAAACAATTCTGATCACTTTCATTGCTGTCACAAGGAAATTAAACATCCCCTGTGACATTAATAGGTGGTGACAGATCCCTCTTTATGGAGGGATCGGGAGTCTAAAAGACCCCAAATCCCTCCTTTGCACTTAAAAGTATTCAAATCGCCAAAAACAGCGTTTCTAAATACTGTCATCTTTTTAAAATTGGCGCCATTGGCAGCCAAGTATACCGGAAGTGACATTGTGACATCGCTTCTGAGATTTTACATTGACGACCCGATCAAAGGCTTTGTTCAGGTCTCAGCTTAGGTGGCAGATGCGCCAAATGTAGGCCTCGAGCCTCTCGGTCGGACGGAAGGAACGGAAAGGTGGCGGGATCCTTTAGGAAAACAGCCGAGTGGCTTTTATCACTAAAAAGCCAACCGCCCGCTCTTAAAAAAACAGTACCTGGGTGATTCCTGCAGCTGCAGTCATCACCCCGGGTTTAACCCCTTCAAGCCATGAACGCCAATTTGCATACGGTCGGCACTAAGGTTTTTAATGACCTCTAGGACTTCCTCAGCCCTGATAGGATGTCTAAGGATGCCAGGGAGTCCCCTTGATGGAGTGCAGCGACTACTGAGCGAACTGATTCCATTCTGAACCTCTGCACTTTCGCAAAGTGATTGAGGGCTTTTAGGTCCAAGATCGGACATACCCCCTTCAAGACAGGTTCTGTTACTTTTAGCCCTTGTACACACGGTGGGAGAATCCGTCGGAATGTGTCCTATCGGACCGTGTCGTCGGATAATCCGACTGTGTGTGGTATCGGACTGATTCCGTCGGAATATCCGTCGGACCCAATTTTCCAACATGTTGGAAATATTTCCCGACCAACTGGTTCGATCGGACATACTCCGATCATGTGTAGAGAATTTTGATCGGACCAAGTGCCACGCATGCTCAGATCAAATTCCTACATCAAAGCTATTGGCTACTAGCCTGAACGTAGTCCCATTGTAACGAAATTACGTCATCACATTCTGAATGATCGGATTTTTCGGCAACTTAGTCCGACCGTGTGTATGCAACAGTTTCGGACAAGATCCGTCAGGCAAAATCCGACGGACAAAATCCGACGGATTTGGTTGGCAGAATGTCCGACCGTGTGTACAGGGGCTTAGAAAGTTTTGGAATGGGAATATCGTGGAGGAACTCGTCTAATGTCAGAGGGGAGGAGGGAGGATCACCTCTTTATAAATTGGCATAGAATTCATGAATGGTTTCCACCATTCGGAGCAGATTCTGTGTCAAAGTGCCTGAGGTGGAACGGATTTTAGGAAAGGACAGGCGCCGGGATTTGGCGATCCTATCTTTTGAAGAGTAAAATCGGGCTCCTATTGACCGAAGGTGCTTCTGTCGTCAGGGTCAGGTTTAGAGCTAGACGGGCACCCTCTAGTTGTGCCAGAGTTTCAGAAGTAGGGTTGCGTTTGTGAAGTTTACTAAGAAATTGGAAGTCCCTTGTTAATTTATTTACTTCAGATCTTCTTTCTTTTTTTCCGTTGGTAGGATATCTGGATAATTTCCCCCCTAATTACTGTTTTATGTGCTGCCCAGAGTATTCCAGGAGAAACGGCGTCATTATCGTTAGTCTCGAAGTATTCCTTTATAGCTTTCTCCACAATTGTGCATTGAATAGGGTCGTTTAAGAGGTATTCATTGAGTTGCCATTTAAAGGGGATAGCCGATAGTGGGGGTCTATGAAGAGATAGAGAGACTAATGAGTCATCAGAAAGGGTTGTGTCGTGTATTTTGGACCTGAAAGCTAGAGGGATAGAGGAGGAATGTATGAAGACATGGTCTATCCTGGCATAGGTTTAGTGCAGGGCAGAGTAGTGTGTATAGTCCTTAGTGTGAGGATTTTGTTCTCTCCATAAGTCAATCAACCCTAGTGAATAGAGGAGGTGGGCTATTTTAAGGCTTTGTCTGCGGGGACATTTTGGGTCTGGGGGTACCTCTGCCTGACCTATCGAGTAAAAGATCAAAGGGTATATTTGAGTCTCCTCTGAGGACTACAGACACCTTGAAGAAGGGCAAGAGAGTTTTAGTTAAGGCTTCAAAGAAAGCGGCTTGTCCTGTATTTGGGGTATCGTAGGATATAAAAGTGTAAGTTATCCCCTCAATGGAGCCTTTAGCCAGTAAATAGTGACCTAATGGGTCTCTGACTGTTTTAGTTGGTGAGAAATGTAACCGCTTGGAAAAGCAAATTGCTATGCCTCTCATTTTATTTTCTGCATTGGCTAGATAGAATTGTGGGGTAGTGTTGGTGAAGGAAAGATGGGTTGTAAGAGCTTGGAAAATGAGTTTCCTGAAGAAGCAAGACATCATATTTAAGAGCCTGATATTGGCAAAAACTGAGAAAAATCCAAACTGGGCCAAAGGCCTGATGGTGAAGCAGGGGCCAAGGGGGATCAACAGCCCCCCGTTCCAAGTGTAGGGCAACCGTCCCTTTCAACCCAAGCTCCACATCGGACAACTAGTTGAGTAAGTCTCTAAAAGAAGCTAAGTATTGGTCCAAAAACCAGAGATCTAACTAGGACAGTCAGTCCCAAAGGAAGGTTCCGGTCTTAGGGGCTCTAATCGTTTAGCCAAAGGGACTAGTTACTCATATTACATAACCAAAAAAAGGGTGGGGGGGGGGAGCATAATCTTTAAGTGCGGGAATCATACATGAATATCCTTGTAGGAAGACCGGTAGAGAAGTGGTGCATTTGAAAATACAAAGTTCAAGCAAGCTTGAGAGGAGAGTCAACGGGTTCTTTTCCCTGGCCTGGGTCTTCGGATCAGGGAGAATGAGAGTCTCTTGACCTCTTTGGCCGCTGCTTCTGCCGCATAGGGTTAAGGGGGCTGGGTGGGGAAGGATTTTTTTTGCAGAAGAACCTTTATGCGAGGAAGATGGTTGAAGTTCTTGAGAGACCAATCCCAAGTGAATTAGCAGACATTCCCCCTCTGAAAACAAAGAAAAGCCGTAGGACTGATTTGTGTATGAGAAATTCAGGCGGAACGGGAATGACCATCTAGAGGTGATCAACGTCTGGGTCAGTGCTTGTAGCAGGGGTTTGAGCGATCAACTCTTTTGGACCGTTTAAGGAGAGAGGTCCGCAAAGATTTGGACTTGATGGTCTTGAAATAGGAGGCGTTCAGAACGTTTCATGATTTCCTCCTTGACCAAATAGAAGTGTGGCTTGACGATGATTTCTCTAGGAAGGCCATCTGTGTGGGGTAGTTGAAGGGCTCTGTGAGCTTTGTCCTGCTCCAGATGGTGTTCTGGGATGTCCAGGATGATCTATTTGATGAATGAGTGGACTGCTGGTTGGACCACTTTGATGGATTCAGGGACCTCCCTTAGTCTCAAGTTATAGCATCTTGATCGATTCTCAAGACCATCAATTTTGGACATGGCGGTCTCTAATTGCTCTTGAAGGTCCTGTATTCTGGCAGTGTTTTGGTTTATTCTGGCAATAGTTTGGTCTGCTTTCTTTTCAATGGCTTTAATTTTAGGCCCTAGGTTTTGAATGCTTGCTTGAATAGATGAGGTAATTTGGGTAGGTGTGTGTGCTAGGCCCCTGAAATGCATTTTAGAAAAGGCAGACATTAGAGATGGGAAGTCAGAAGGGGGATGGGGTTGGTCAGGAGGGTCCCCACTGAATTCCCCTGGGCTGGCAGAAATGTCTTGTGAGTCCTTTAAAGTGGTTGTAAACCCTTATAACACACTTTGACCTACAGGTAAGCCTAGATTAAGGCTTACCTGTAGGCCAAGAAATATCTCCTAAACCTATACGGTTTAGGAGATATTTGCCCAAAGACAGGCACCGCTACAGAGCTGCAGCGCGTGTCGGCTCGCATGCGCGGGAGTGATGTCATTGCGGCTTTGCTGAATGACAGCTGCGGAGCTGCGAGACCCCACCAAGAAGATGGATGCACCGGACTACAGGGGACAGCGGTGACTTCGCTGGCTCCTTTGTCAGGTAAGTGACACATAATGGACTACGATGCGATGTGATGCATAGTAGTCCATTATGCTTTACCTTTGCAGGGAATGAAAGAGGACGTAAACTCATCAGGGTTTACTTCCTCTTTAAAGTAGAGACTCCGCTAATGCTGGTGAAGGGAGAGCCATAAGAGGGTTAATCACTGTGGAACTGGTTGGTAGAGGCACAATGCCCACTATTGTGTCCTGGTCTGCTATGGATTCCTCCTCTGCATCGGCTCCGCGTGGAGTAGCGGGCGCCATCTTGGATTTTCTGGTTGACAACAGGCTGGGATCTAGCTGATGAGAGAGGTCTCTCCTAGCAGATCTCCGGCCATCTGACGGTTCCCGGAGCATTTCCGAGGTATACCCAGTTGGAGCTGAGCGGGGCAGAGCTCTCCAGTAGCTGTAGTGGGGGATAGACGGCTGGAGTGGTGCGAAGCTCAATGTCTATGCGGCCATACCGAGAGCTGCTGCTCATGCGCCTCCCAGGCTGAAAGATTTTTTTTTTACCTTCATGCATTCTATGCATGAAGGTATAAAAGTCTTGTGTATTCAGCCCCCCCTCCCCCCCGAATACTCACCTAAACCCCTTCTCGATCCAGTGATGTGCCTGGGAGCCTTGGTTGTCTCCCTCCTCCTTGGCTGAGACCATTGGCTCCCACTGCTGTCAATCACAGTCATTGGGCCAATGAGTAGAGAGCAGGAGTGAGCTGCAGCTCTATGTGTCCTAGGGAAGCATAGAGCGAGCATGTATCAGGGCCCCCACAGCTAGTGGCTTTTGGGTGCACTGATCAAGGGGGAGGAGCGCCGGCGAGTGATCCCAGATGAAATGGATCGGGGCTGTTCTCTGCAAAACCAGTACACAGAGCAGGTAAGTATAACATGTCTGTTTTTTTTGTTGTTTTTTGTTTTGTTTTTATAAACAAACCCTTACTATCACTTTAAGGCCCCTTTCACATGGGACGGATCAGTAATGATCCGCCCCGTGATGATTTGCTCGCTCAGCGGGGATCGCTCCGTTGTCCCCGCTGAGCCGGCGGCGGACAGGGCGGTCTCCACACGCTGTGCAGGGACCGCCCTATCAGCTCTCCACTCTCCTCTATGGGGGATCGGATGAACACAGACCGTCTGTCCGTGTTCACCTGATCCGCTCTGCAGACGCATAGAAAAATAGGATTTTCCTCCGTCTGCAGAATCGGACAGTTGCGGAGGCGGACAATAGCGCGGGTGTCTGCGGATGTTCATCCGCAGACACCCGCTATCCCATAGGAATGCATGTATGTCTATATTTCATCCGCAAACGGATGTGTGAAAGGGGCCTAAGGCCTCGTTCATGTATATTGCAGTGACTGGCGTGTTACCGCACTGGTCAGGACTAGGACACACAGATAACAATTTTTTTCTGTGTCCTATTCACACTGAAATACAGCGCCGTGCACTTGAAATAAAGTGTCTACAAAAAAAAAAAAAAGAGCTTCATGAAATGCTGAAACGCATCGCACGGCCCCTACCACCCCCTCACTGCAGCCAGGACAGACAGCGGCCAGGCAGTAGACCTCTGCAGTGTACTGTGCAGCAGATATCCATTTATGTGTGAACGGACCCTAAACATCCAGGGGCCCAACACTTTCCCACCCCCCAGTGCACTCCGAGACTAGTAAATAATAGTTTCTGGCTGAGCTAGGAATGAACGCTGCAGCCAGTTTGGGTCGGCACTCCCCCACTAAGGCTGCATTCACACCTGAGCGTAGCGTTTTCAAGCAGAAAATCGCACGAATTTACCATGATTTTGCGACGTTTTTTACCACGATTTGCCGCGATTTTGTGCAGGGCAAAAGGTCACCAATGTTAAAAGAAGAAAAATGCCCAAATCTGCTCAATTAGAGCGACAAAAAAGGGTCCGGAACTTGTTTGAGCTTCAGGCGACATGGAGTGGAGATGTAAACCATCTCCATTGAGAATAATAGATTTTTTTCCCCTCCAGCGTTTTGTAGCTTCAGGCTTCAAGCTACAAAACGCTCAGGTGTGAATGGGGTCTAAGGCTGGGTTCACATTGCAGCGATGCGGGAACGCCGCAAATCCGCTGCAGGGTCCCGCATCGCATGCCTCCCGGTGGCAGTTCACACTGCCCTATGCAAACGGCTGGGAGTGTCAGTGAAACCTTAATGACACCCCCAGAGCAGTTCGCATATCGCAGTGCGATCTGCAAACTCGGACAGGAATCGGATCGCATGGTGTGAACACCCATGCGATCCGATTCTGCTGCGGACCAAAAAAAGGGTCCTGTGCGAGTTTGGGGCGGGTGCGATGCGAATTCAGCCAATACTATCTGTATGGCTGAACTCGCATCGCACAGAGATCGGATGTGATTTGCACTGCAGTGCGGTGCGAATCACATCCGTTCTCATAAACCGCTGCAGTGCGAACCCAGCCTAAAGCCCCATGCACACTATCAGATTTTCTGCTGACTTTTTCCTTCAGATTTACCAAAACCATGTAGTAGAAGGGCCTGCCTGATTGCATACAAATTGAAATTCCTAAGGTTTGACCTCATATTTTATGGTTTTGGTAAATCTGAAGGAAAAACTGATAGTGTGTATGGGGCTTTACAAGCAGAGAGCAGAACACCTCGGAGCTGCAGGCAGGAGTCCTCCATTCCTTTAGACCCCTTTCACACCACACCGCTGATAGCGTCGGCGGTAAAACGCCGCTATTTTTAGCGGCGTTTTACCGCCGGATTTGCGCCGCATTTCGGCCACTAGCGGGGCGCTTTTACCCCCCGCTAGCGGCCGCAAAAGGGTTAAAACCGCCGGCAATACGCCGCAATAGCGGTGTTTTGCCGACGGCATTACAGCGCTGCCCCATTGATTTCAATGGGGAGCAGCGGTGGAGGAGTGGTAAACACACCGCTCCTTCACCGCTCCAAAGAAGCTGCTGGCAGGACTTTTTTCTGACGTCCTGCCAGCGCACCGCTCCAGTGTAAAAGCCCTCAGTGCTTTCACACTACACACAATGGTGCAGCTTCTTTAGGGCGGATTGCAGGCGCTATTTCTAACGCTATAGTGCCTGCAAAACGCCCTGGTGTGAAAAGGGTCTTACAATTCTGGCTTCATGCACACAGGAGGGTTTTTTTCCTCCCCGGGATGTCTTCACTCCAGAGGAAAATGCAGCTGAAGAAACTCACCTAAAGCTGTTAATACGTTCAGTGCACCAGAATATCATTTTTTTCTCTTCATTAGAATACATTAATGTGGAAACATTCTTGCGTTACTGTGCATTTATTAACACTTGCCCTTTTTTGTCCCAAATGCTCTTCTGAACGCACTGGTGGTGCTTTTCTTTTTCTTCCTCTAAGCTCCTGTAAACGCCTATGAGTGAACGGACACAGGATAACATAGAGGTGCGTTTACAGGCAGAAAAAGAAAACCATCCAACTTCTGTAAAAGTTGCATGTTTGAGGTTCTGTGGGCACAGTCAGGGTGAGTGATTCTGTGCCTGAATATTTTTCCCTTTCTTGGTCACAGAGCTTACATTCCTCTTCTCTTTCAGCAGGTTTCCTGATAGAATGAGAGAAGGTCACCTGCAGAAGAACATGAGGAGAAGCAAAAGAACGGCCCCTGAAGAGGACATTGCGTGTCTGCGCACATAATCTCATACAGGTCTGTTCATTATTTACTTCCATATTTTCTTGTTGCACAGAGGTAGAGGGATACTGGACTCCTTCTTTCATCCACTTTCAGGCCTCTGTTACACTTGCCCTTTGAAGAGCAATCCATGTCCAGATCGCTCTTCAGAGATCACTTTACAGGCAGTGAAGAGGCTTTACAACACCACTGCATTGTCTGTTTAAACACCTTAGGCTGGCCATTAACAGTTTGAATCTTGGCCGGTTCAGCAGGAACTGGCTGGTATTGGAACCATGTATTCGCAGGCTGAATGTACCAAGTTGATCAATCAATCAACTTGTGTACAACCAGCCTGTCAGACTCTACATGTGATTATTGCTAGTGGCTGTTATTGCTGCTAGCAATAATCACTACCTTCTCCCAGAGCCAGAAATCTTGCTTGTTTGTGGATGACCAAATACTTATTTTCCACCATAATTTGCAAATAAACTCTTTCAAAAATCAGACAATGTGATTGGATTTGTTTCCACGTTTTGTCTCTCATAGTTGAGGTGACACCTATGATGACAATTACAGGCCTCTCTCATCTTTCTAAGTTGGAGAACTTGCTGTATACTGTATGGAGATTCCGGACCACAGCACTGTATACTGTATGGAGATTCTGGAACACAGCGCTGTATTCTGTATGAAGATTCCGGAACACAGCACTGTATACTGAATGGAGCTGCTGGGAACACAGCACTGTATTCTATATGAAGATTCCAGAACACAGCACTGTATACTGTATGGAGCTGCTGGGAACACAGCACACTGTATACTGTATGGAGCTGCTGGGAACACAGAGCTGTATACTGTATGGAGCTGCTGGGAACACAGCACTGTATTCTATATGAAGATTCCAGAACACAGCACTGTATACTGTATGGAGCTGCTGGGAACACAGCACACTGTATACTGTATGGAGCTGCTGGGAACACAGAGCTGTATACTGTATGGAGCTGCTGGGAACACAGCACTGTATTCTATATGAAGATTCTAGAACACAGCACTGTATACTGTATGGAGCTGCCGGGACACAGCGCCGTATACTGGATGGAGATTCCGGAACACAGCGCTGTATTCTGTATGGAGATTCCGGAACACAGCGTTGTATTCTGTATGAAGATTCCGGAACACAGCACTGTATACTGTATGGAGCTGCTGGGAACACAGCGCTGTATACTGTATTGAGCTGCTGGGAACACATCGCTGTATACTGTATGAAGATTCCGGAACACAGCACTGTATACTGTATGGAGCTGCTGGGAACACAGCGCTGTATACTGTATTGAGCTGCTGGGAATACATCGCTGTATTCTGTATGAAGATTCCGGAACACAGCACTGTATACTATATGGAGCTGCTGGGAACACAGCGCTGTATACTGTATGGAGATACCAGAACACAGCTCTGTATTCTATATGAAGATTCCGGAACACAGCGCTGTATACTGTATGGAGCTGCCGGGACACAGCACTGTATACTGTATGGAGATTCTAGAACACATCGCTGTATACTGTATGGAGCTGCTGGGAACACAGCGCTGTATACTGTATGGAGATTCCGAAACACAGCGCTGTATACGGTATGGAGATTCCGGAACACAGCACTGTATACTGTATGGAGATTCCATAACACATCGCTGTATACTGTATGGAGCTGCTGGGAACACAGCACTGTATACTGTATGGAGATTCCGGAACACAGCGCCGTATACTGTATGGAGCTGCTGGGAACACAGCGCTGTATACTGTATGGAGATTCCAGAACACAGCTCTGTATTCTATATGAAGATTCCGGAACACATCGCTGTATACTGTATGGAGCTGCTGGGACACAGCACTCTATACTGTATGGAGATTCTAGAACACATCGCTGTATACTGTATGGAGCTGCTGGGAACACAGCGCTGTATACTGTATGGAGATTCCGAAACACAGCGCTGTATACTGTATGGAGATTCCGAAACACAGCGCTGTATACGGTATGGAGATTCCGGAACACAGCGCTGTATTCTGTATGAAGATTCCGGAACACAGCACTGTATACTATATGGAGCTGCTGGGAACACAGCGCTGTATACTGTATGGAGATTCCGAAACACAGCGCTGTATACGGTATGGAGATTCCGGAACACAGCGCTGTATTCTGTATGAAGATTCCGGAACACAGCACTGTATACTATATGGAGCTGCTGGGAACACAGCACTGTATACTATATGGAGCTGCTGGGAACACAGCACTGTATACTGTATGGAGCTGCTGGGAACACAACGCTGTATACTGTATGGAGCTGCTGGGAACACAACGCTGTATACTGTATGGAGCTGCTGGGAACACAGCACTGTATACTGTATGGAGCTGCTGGGAACACAGCGCTGTATACTGTATGGAGCTGCTGGGAACACAGCGCTGTATACTGTATTGAGCTGTTAGGAACTCCATACACTTTACAGCGATGTGAACCGGCAGTGGGATGGGAATTGCCCATCCTGGAACGAAATAGAGTCAGGCTGATCACTTCTCAGCCATTTACAGGAAGCTTTGTATGCTATGAATTAATACAAAACTTCCTATGATTGGTTGAGGTGGAGATTGTGACATCATGCGCCTGTCTCTCCTCTTCAGCCAATCAGAGGAAGGCTTGTATTTATGTGAATAGCTGAGCAGCGCTCGGCCTGAAACTATTTTTTGTTCAGTGAACAGGATGGTAAGTCCCTGTACTTAGTCCCCGCAGCACTGTATACTGTGTAAATAGCTGAGACCACGTACAGTTTATACAGAGTTGACAGCAGGCATATCTGTTAGTGAAAGATAGTTTGTTTGGGTCCAACTGGTCCACACAAACGATTGTGTATCGGCTTTAATGCTGGCAATGTTCTCCTCCTGCACTCTATACATTTGGTGGAGTTACTAAAGCTGGATCTGACAGAATCTGTAATAGCTGTACTTAGTAACCAATCAGATTCCAGCTTTAGCTTGTTCAGATAAGCTGTAGGCCTCATTCACGTGGGTGTATCATAAGCTAGGTTCACATGTATGCTGCTGTTTGAGACACGGTTTGCGTGGGCACAGCATCCCATACATTTGAATGGGCTGCCGTGCCTCCTGAAACGCAGGGAAAAGGTCCCTGCACTATTTTTGGAATCGCAGCCTGCACGTGAGCTACAAGTAGAGTGCAGTTCCCAGTACAGGTGAGATTTCCAGTGCAGGCAGTGTGCTATTAGGATTCACGGCACCCACCTGCATCTCCTGCATTTTGGTTTGCGGGTGTAGGTACCACAGCGGTAACCACCTGCACAGGTGTGAACCTAGGCTAAGTGTACTCCCATGTGAAGGGCTGTGTTTATCAATATGAATGCACAGGTGTTCTATGGATCTGCATGCAGGCAGTCCCACTCATGTCTGTTAGGAAGCAGCGGCTGGTTCCAATTTGGCAGCCATAAAACTGCAAGTCCCAGAATGCACACTGTCTGTCATGTCCCAATAGGAATGAATAGGACTGTCTGCACACGGATGCATGGAAGTCCTGTGCAGGCAAAGACGGCCCATCAAACAGTGTACAAATAGGTATGAACCCCAAATCAGGGGCAGCGCTGCATCAAATTCATTAGTGAATAACTGTGTAGGCACAAAATATTTCTCTAAATAAAGTGCAACAGTGCATAAAATCCAGAACATATGCAAATTAATAGGTATGATGTAAAGTGCAAAATTACACACACAATTCATATACTACTTAGTGATATACTACTATACTGAAATCCAACCAGTTATGGATAATAAAATGCAGTGTCCATAAAATTCATCCTTTGATTTTTTAATAGCATCTTTTATTTCATAGTTAGTTAGGTTGAATAAAGACACCAGTCCATCCTGTGTGACTGTCTACAAGTGTCCCTATCCCTGTACATTACACACTCACATTGGTCCCTACCCTCAAGGAGCCCACAATCCAAGGTCCCCATTCATATACTAGGGCCAATTTTGGACAGAAGCCAATTAACCTACCTGCATGTCTTTGGATTGTCGGAGGAAACCGGAGGAAACCCACACAGGCACAGGGAGAACATGCAAACTCCAGGCAGGTAGTATCATGGTTGGAATTTGAACCAGCAACCCTTCTTACTGCTAACCACTACACCACTGTGCCAACCCAATTTAAAGTACCATTTGACTGCAGTGAGTGAGTGACTTGTATAGTGCTACCTATGTGAGCTGAATTGCCTCAGGGTGCTTTCTTGCCACCAGAGTCCATCTGTGGCTTTGTGTGGTCCTTTACCCTGTAAGGTCCTGACATGCTTACAAACATATACAACATTGACATACACACACACACATATTAAGGCCAATTTTTTATTTTTTTTTAGACAAGGTCTAACTAACCCTACCTGCATGTCTTTGGAGTGTGGGAGGAAACCCACGCAGGCACAGGGAGAACATGCAAACTCCAGGCAGGTAGTGTCGTGGTCAGGATTTGAACCAGCGACCCTCTTGCTGCTAGGTGAAAGTGCTAACCACTACACCACTGTGCTGCCCTACATGTACAAAACATATCCACAAAGTGCTCGGGCAAGAGATAAAAAAGTACATTCACAAACAAAGCACTTGAGCAATGCAGGCTTTTAAACCCATCATTAGAATCCTCACATAGGGAGATGGCCGCGGGATGACGTCAGATAAGCAGGCTCTGCCACTGCACATAGATAATATACCCGTGTGAATGAGTCCTGAAAATTGAAAGCTAGAGGCTGATTGGTTCCCATGCACAGGTGCCCCAGAATCTGGCTCCATTCTTAGTTCATTCCCCATATTGAAGGCCATAAAATGCCCAGATAGCATCAGTGCTGCAGCTGAATGGCGTACCTTCTAAGCAAATGATGGTTAACAATAAAACAAAGTAACATTACAGTATAACAGTAAGACTTACCATACCTGCAAAGCAAATACAATAAAACATAGTAAAAATAAAACATTGCAATCTGTGCCTAAAAAATTTATGCCGAAGCATGGGGGCATCCACCCCTAATGTTAGGAGCAAATCGCTCCCCCACCCCGCCCCCATGCTTCAACATATGCTCTTTTCTTTTAACTGTGGTGGTGAAATCACCTCTGACAGCGATGGAGTCACGGCTTTATGTATCGTGGGAGCAAACGCTGTTGCTGTCAGAATAAATAAACCCATGCTGCAGCTGAATTGCACTTATGGGATTCGCCACATCACCACGTGATACTGCAGTGCTGGATGTACGACCAGGATGTACTAGACCGCTGGTGCTTGCCAGTTCACCAGAAGGATGATTGGCACTAGTACTTCTCTGCTCCATACGAGAAAGAAAACTGTGTATCCCCCAACCCCCCCCCCCCCCCCCCCCCAATCCATACTAGGCCCTTCTCTATGCCCACATTTAAAAAAAGAAATGATGTGTTGGTCCTCCTCAAAATCCATACCAGACCTTTATCCAAACATGCAACCTGGTGGGCTAGGAAGGGCGAGCAAGCGCCCACCCCCTACCACCCCCAACCATACCAGGCCACATGTTCTCAACATAGGGGGGTGCTTTGTGGTAGAGGGGCTCCCCTCCCCCAAAGAACCTTGTCCCCATGTTGATAGGGACAAGGAACTTTGAGGGAGGGGAACCTCCCTACCCAAAAGCACCCCCATTTTGAGGACATGTAGCCTGAAATGGTTTGTCGCTCACTCCAACCCCCCCCCCCCCCCCCCGCCTGCCAGACAGAGCACTCTTGGCTAAAGGTATGGTATGGAATTTGGGGGGACCCCCCCTTTTTTTTTGAGGTTCCCCTTAAAGTCCATATCAGACCTGAAGGGCCTGGCATGGATTGGGGGGACAGCTGATGAATCATTGGTTGTTAATGACACACCGACCGGCTTGCTGGTCCGTTTCTTAACAACCATCTATTAAGGACACCAACCTGTGGTTGTAGAAAAGAGGATTGCATAATGTACGACCTCCCTTACTCCTCTTCTAGTCCTTTTTCTATCGCTGTGAATTTTTTGATACACTTTTTCTGTCTCTGCAAGTCTTTCTTTGGCTTTGCTCATGAGCCTTATAAAAATCTTTTACGCAAAGCCTGTGCTAACGCTTAACTCCCGAAATGATTCATACCCTGAATTAGCCAGGGTTAACGAAGGTGAGCGCGCAATACGTTCTAGTACAGTTGGCAATCACACTTGGATGGTGGGAAGTCACACCTCCTGACCTTTGAGGGAGGTCAATAACCCTGTCCCGAAGTCTTCTCCTTGACCTTCAAAGGAAAGCCCTAACCCCAACCCCCCTGCCAACTTAGTACAGTTGGCAAGCACACTTGAATGGAGGGAAGCCACACCTCCTGCCCTTTGAGGGAGGTCCCCAACCCTATACCTAAGTCCTCTCCTTGACCTTCAAGGGAAAACCCTAACCTCTTAACCTAACCCCAACCTCTTTGCCAACTTAGTACAGTTGGCAATCACACTTGGATAGAGAGAAGCCACACCTCCTGATATTTGAGGGAGGTCCCTAACCCTATCCCAAAGTCCTCTCATTGACCTTCAAGGGGAAGAGCTAAACCCTAAGCCTAACCCCCAACCCCCGTGCTAACTTAGTACAGTTAGCAAGCACACTTGGGTGGAGGGAAGCCACACCTCCTGATATTTGAGGGAGGTCCCTAACCCTATCCCAAAGTCCTCTCCTTAACCTTCAAGAGAAAACCCTAACTCCTAAACCTAACCCCAACCCCTTTGCCAACTTTGTACAGTTTTGCAATCATTCTTGGATAGAGGGAAGCCACACCTCCTGATATTTGAGGGAGGTCCCTAACCCTATCCCAAAGTCCTCTCCTTGACCTCCTTAACCCCTAATCCTTACCCCAACCCCCTTTCCAACTTAGTACAGTTGCCAAGTACACTTGGAAGGAGGGAAGCCACACCCCCTGACCCCATGACCTTTGAAGTGAGATTTTCCATTATAATGCACACTTCAGCCATGCATTTCATTCCTCGCAGCGATTCCTCCTCCCTTATCTCTTCGTCTTTTATCCCTCTTTATCCATTCTTCATCGGTTGCTGGAAGTTGCTCTTCTATCGCTCTTTAGGGCCCTTTTTTACACCGAGGAGTTTTTCAAGCGTTTTTGTATAAAAAAAAAAAAGTGTGTGAATCGCTCAGGAAAAATGCTTCCCTTTAAAACCAATGAGTGTTTTCACACTGGGATGGTGCAATTTTGTTGTGGTGAAAAAATCCTGTTTGCCGCATGTTTGGGGAGCTAAAAAAAACTGCACCAAAAACGCTCCTCTTCATTGAAATGAATGGGAGCCATCTCAAAGACTCCTCAAAAACGCCTTCATTAAATATTTTTGGAGTTGTTCTTTAAAAAAGTCCATACAACAACCACAACATGGCCGCAGTTTTGAAGCTAACCAGCTTAAAAGTGGCCCTAACTTCTTCATCACTCTGTGCCTGTTCTTGCAGCAACAAATTCTGTAGAGATAAAGAAAGAAATGTTATAAGAATGTGCCCATAAACCAGCAGACATTTTCTGAAATATTAGCTAAATCTGTGTTTGATAGAAAACAAATAGTCACACGCCATCACCCCATTTGTTACTGTTACCAGCAGCCTCAGTTCATTCACCTCCCCTCCCCCATAGAACAAATGTTAGAGGTGAAATAATCTCATTATGACCAGTGAGGGGCTTGTGCTGCTAAACCCGGGGCAATAAGTACAGAAAACACACCGCCTCGGTCTGATCAACTTGCCTGTCTACAGGAAAAGGTAAATATTGCGAGGGCTCAGATACAGTGGGTGATAACATGAAGACGTGTAATGGAGAAAACCTATCAAGAAGGTACAATAACTTACCCCAAGAAGCATGTTGTTGCAGCGAATAAGATCAGGCCTAGAAGACTGAGTCCAGCTTTTACACCCATTAATGAACCGGCGCCTTTTTTCTTCATTCCATCTGTGTTCTTGGTGATCACACCGGGATGCGCTGTTGTTGTTGGAGACACCCTAGGGACCTCCTTAGTGATAGAGACTGAAGGGGTCTCCCGATGTATTTTTTGTTTTCTTGGGTGCCTCCTGACCGTCTCGGTCTCATCAGTCTCCGTGGATGTGACTGAAGGTCTCTTCCGATGTGTTTTCCGTTTCCTTGGGTGCTTCCTCACCGTCTCAGTCGAAGTGATTGAAGGGGTCTCCTGCAGTACTTCCAGGTTTCTTGGGTCCATCTCGATATCAGCAGTCTTGGACGTGGGATCTGATGAAACAAAGGAAATTTGCTTAAACGTCAGAATAATGAGCTACAAAGTTAACCACTAGAGACCCGTGCTATAGCCAAATGACGGCTACAGCGCGGACCTCCTTTGCCGGGACGACGTCTGCACGAGCGGCCTGCACCCCTCCTGAGGGGCGCGCGCGTCGCGCTCTGTGATCGGCGAGTCTATGAGACTCGCCTGATCATGGATCGAAGCAATGGGTCGATCCCGACCCATTACCACGTGATCAGCTGTCAGCCAATGACAGCTGATCATGTGATACAACTGAGCCGGTAATCGGCTAATTTTCCTCCTCGCGCTGACAGCGCGTGGAGAAAAAAAAAGAGCTGATCACCGGCGGCCGTGATCGGGACTGATGTCCCAATCACGGCCAGCTTACCAGTGCCCACCTGCCCCCTGCCAGTGCCACCTCAGTAATTAAAAAGTGCCCCCCATCAGTGCCCACAGTGCCACCCATCAGTGCCCACAATCTGCCTCAACAATGGTGCTGCACCCTAGTGCCACATATCCGTGCCCATCAGTGTCATCTATCAGTGCCGCCCATCAGTGCACAGCAGTGCCACCTATCAGTGCCCATCAGTCCCATCTATCAGTGGTACCTATCAGTGCCCCTTAGTGCCACCCATCCCTGCCATCTTATCTGTGCCCATCAGTACTGCCTTATCTGTGCCTATCGGTGCCACCCTATCTGTGCCTATTAGTGCCGCCTTAACTATGCCTATCAGTGCCCACCAGTGCAGCCTATCAGTGCTCACCAGCGCACTTCAATGAAGGAGAAAAATTACCTGTTTGCAAAATTTTATAACAAACTATTAAACATGATTTTTTATTTTATTTTTATTTTGCATCTTTTTTTGTTTGTTTAGCAAAAAATAAAACTCCCAGCTGTAATTAAATACCACCAAAAGAAAGCTCTATTTGTGGGAAAAAAAATGATAAAAATTTCATTTGGGTACAGTGTTGTATGACCGCGCAATTGTCATTCAAAGTGCATCAGCGCTGAAAGCTGAAAATTGGTCTGGGCAGGAGGGGGGTTTAAGTGCCCAGTAAGCAAGTGGTTAAACAGACCAGTTTGCATTCATGACTATAAATCTACTCCAAATGACCCTGATCCAATTGTCTATGAATCAAGAACAAATCAGGTCTTTTTATTTATCTATCTGCTTTCCATTGTAGAGGAGAGGCTTACTGACCCGAGATCTCTCCATAAAGAGGACCTGTCACTGCTTATCTCTATCACAAGGGATGTTTACATTTCTTGTGATAGAAATAAAAGGGATCACCTTTTTTTTTTTTTGCAATGGGACAGTATAAAAAGCGAAAAAATGTAATGATATAAATAATAATATACATAAAGACGCCCCCCCCCCCCCGTTTATGTGCAGTGGTGAACTCATATGTAGGTCGCACCCACATATGTAAACCGTGTTCACACCACACGTGAGTGTCAGAGCGAGGGTAATATAGATCTCCTCTGTATACTCTACACTGGTAACTTGTATTGCCTGTGGAGATTTTTAAGTATTGTATTTTGACATGTCACGTTGGGTATCTACACAACATAAAATCATTCATATATTTACAAACGGGTAGATATTGTTTTTATTTATTTATTTATTAACCACTTAAGGAGCGCCTCATGTCAATGTACGTCGGCACAGACAGGCACAATCATGTACCCGTACGTGCCTGCCTTCCAGCGGGTGGGGGATCCGATCGGACCCCCTCCCACTGGATATGGCGGTCCGTTTCGCTTCAGGAGCGATCCGGGATGAGGGGATGGCCGTTGATTTCTGGCCATCCCCTCTCGATCGCTCCTGGCGAATGAGAAGCTTCCCCCGCCTGTGTAGTGTAAACACAGGCAGGGAGGAAGTGATGTCACTCTCCTCGGGGCGGTCTTTTTGCCCGGACGGCGAGGAGAGAAGACATAGTAAGTGCACCAAACACTACACTGACATGTAGGTACACATAGGCACACAAATCACCCCCTGATCAGGCAACGCGGTCCGATTGGACATTATCCGACCGTGTATACAAGGGCTAATACAAACAAAAATGTCAGGTCTCATATAGCTTTACAGTTATTAGGTGTGGTGGGTGCATTAGTTATATTTTTACAGACTATTCCTTTATTTTCAGCCAGTAACACACCTCCTGTTCTAGGGTGGGGGCTGGTGATCAATTATTTTTTTTTGGGGGGGGAGGGATCGCATACAAACTGAAAAATACTGAACCGAAAATGTATTTGCTATGCCACACAACAGGGTGGGTTCAGGATGCAGTGCTCTGCGCCCCGAGCCCACCCTATTTTGAAGCCTATTAGAGCCTCTGCCTCTAATCACATGCATCAAAATACACATCCCGCCATAGTATTTCATGGGGGAGGCGTCCTGAAAGGGGCCAGGCACATGAATAGGGAGAGCAGGCGGAGGTGTCAGAGGGGACGGCGCCCACAATGCACGGGCCGCCACCGGTGGCTACATTCATTTTGCCACTGTGACTATAGAGGAGCAATGTAGAAACCATTGGACAGCAGCTTTGTTAATTTGTGTGTATGTGTCCTTTTGCAATAAAGGTTTTTTCAGAAATAAATACCAGCTGACCATTGTAACTGTCACTTTTGCTGGAGAGCTTGTTTTAGTAAACAGACTTCCTGACAGGTAATAAGCTATTATGGGGGATAGGGGACTCAGGAAAACAAAGATAGCTGAATTACTGATAGTGACAGACTGGACAATAGATGACATTTTTGGCCGCAGTGTCAGTGTCCCTATAGGTGTTTAGTGTAATGGTCCCTATAGGTGTATAGTGTGATGGTCCCTATAGATGTATGTTGTAATGCCCCCTATAGGTGTATAATGTGATGGCCCCCTATAGGTGTATAGTGTGGTGGCCCCTATAGGTGTATATTGTGATGGCCCCTATAGGTGTGTAGTGTGATGCCCCCTATAGGTGTATAGTGTGATGCCCCCTATAGGTGTATGGTGTAATGGTCATTATAGGTGTAATGGTCATTATAGGTGTATACTGTGATGGTCCCTATAGGTGTATAGTGTGATGGCTCTTATAGGTGTATAGTGTGATGCCCCCTATAGGTGTATAGTGGGATAAGTGATGGTGAGATAGAATACATCAGATTGTAATGACCAGACGTCTCCTGTGTTGATGATTTTTAGGTATAAAATGTGTGTTTTGGGAGAAAACTGGAAGGGAAAGGGTTATCCGATTACCCAGCAGCCCACGAGTCCTCTGAGCTGTACCTGCCCAGTCTGGTCCTCAGTAAACCCCCCTCCCCCACAGCAGGAGACGACCCCCATAGAATAAATAATAAACCAAAACCTGTAACACTTACCGGTCACGTGAACGATTACTTTCTTGAAAGCGTTAAGCCGGATGCCGTCCACGATGAGGCGTACCTCGTAGGTCCCGCTGTCCCTTTGTAGGACCGGGCTGATCATCAAGGAGCAATCTTCTTCCTCTGAGAGGGTCAGACCCAGATGAAACCTTTCATTTTGGTCCTTCTGCAGCTTGACATCTTCATAGTACAGGATAGGTGTGTAGGGAGCGTCTCCTTCTTCCGGAGTCACCCCCCACTCAATCCTGACATTCCCTGCGCTATGATCGGGGGTGACCACACAGGGGATCACCAGTTTGGAGCCGGGTGTAACGTCCAGACGGGTGTACACTGGTCTCCCCTGAGCATGTTGTACACCACATGCCAGGTATAGGATGAAAAAAACAAAAACAAGAGCTTTAAAAAGCCTCATTTTTGAGAATATGTCACAAAAAATATAGAAATGTGACAAAGAAATAAATATATTTAGTAATTGCTAATCTAATAAGAAAAAAAAAATCTGAATATTCTCAGTACAATATGAGTATTGCCAAAGTATTGCTCTCGCTCACAACTGACACACAGCCAGTATTGAGGCTGTTTATATCAGCCCAGAAACCTCTCCACTGTGATGTCATCAGTGTCAGTTAGGCTGCACCTCGCTTAACCGCACTGCTGCAAAATGTTTGCTCAGCCGATTAACTGGCAGCAGCACTGCATTGCAAATGTAATGTCAACAAAGGGTTAGTTTTCTCATGTTGTTTGTCCCAATGTATGACTGCTGGAGAGCGAATCCCTACATGTCACTACATAGAGGTGTATGGGGGGGGGGGGGGGAGGGGGGATGTTATCTGCCTGTCTGCCTGATCTCAGCTGAAAATAAATCCAAACTTGGGCAAAATTAACGATCACTTTGAAAAATAAATATATAAAAATGAAATGTCTGGAGATGGGGGTCAGGACTGGACTTTATCTGCTTGTCTTTCTTTTTCAGATCTCACTGACCTGAGCTAAAAATAGATCCAATGATTTGTCAGTTGGCCAAAAGTAACTGTCACTTTGTTGGAAATAAATCAGTGTCTTATCTCTGTGTGTTGGGTTTGTGAATTAAATGCTGAGTTCACCTTTTCCTGAAAATTACCAATACAGTCCAGGGAGATACCACAACACCCCCCAGCTAGATTCACTGTTCATTAACCCCTTAGTGACTGCTGGTAAAACACATTAGAACGTCTGAACACCATTTTGTAGCTCTGACATGTGTTAGTAAAACTGTACATATCATTGCAGCTACTTTGTGTATCCAGATGGATTATACTGCGTTT
The DNA here is from genome assembly GCF_037356315.1 of Lithobates pipiens. NCBI lineage: Eukaryota > Metazoa > Chordata > Amphibia > Anura > Ranidae > Lithobates > Lithobates pipiens. The sequence continues at coordinate 224,228,886 of NW_027507788.1, forward strand.
TTTTCAGGACAAATTGGGCTTTTTTTTGGTACTAAATAGTAACTGATTTCTCCTGATAATTTTAAATTTAGAACTGGCAATTATTATTATTTTTATTATTATTATTTTTTTTTTTAATTTAGCCATTTATTTCTTGCGTTTACCATAATTTACCACCAAAGAATACCCCAAAATTAATTCTGCTGCTCCTGACGATAGCATTGATATCACATGTGGCTGTTATTTGATGTTTGTAGTACGGCCCAGAAACAATAGAGCACTTTTTATTTTTCATCCTACCTAAAACACTCTGGGGTTGATTTACTAAAACTGGAGAGTGCAAAATCTGATACAGCCATGCATGGGAGCCAATCAGCTTCTAACTTTAGATAGTCCAATCTCCTCTCTCTTCCCTTCACAGGCTGCCTACAATATGGGACACTCACTCTGGCTGCAATGGGGGGGGGGGGCACTGGCTGGCTACACTGGGGGGGACACTGGCTGGCTGAACTGGGGACATGCTGGCTGCATCTGACGGGCACTGGTTTGGCTGCATTGATCTCCTGTACCATGTCCCCAGTCTCTGACTGTCCCATGACCCCAGTCTCTGACCATCTCCTGTACCATGTCCCCAGTCTCTGACTGTCCCCTGTACCATGACCCCAGTCTCTGACCATCTCCTGTACCATGTCCCCAGTCTCTGACCATCCCCTGTACCATGACCCCAGTCTCTGACCATCTCCTGTACCATTTTCACAGTCTCTGACCATCTCCTGGACGTTTAATGGCACAGTGGCAGTGTTTGATGGCACAGTGGGCGTTTGATAGCACAGTGGCTGCATTTTATTATTTCAGTTACTTATATAGCGCCATCAATTTACGCAGCGCTTTACATATACATTGTACATTCACATCAGTCCCTACCCTCAAGGAGCTTATAATCTAAGGTCCCTAACTCACATTCATACATACTAGGGGCAATTTTTACACAGAATCCATTTAACCTACCAGCATGTCTTTGGAGTGTGGGAGGAAACCGGAGTACCCGGAGGAAACCCACGCAGGCACAGGGAGAACATGCAAACTCCAGGCAGGTAGTGTCGTGGTTGGGATTCGAACCAGCGACCCTTCTTACTGCTAGGTGAAGGTGCTACCCACTACACCACTGTGCCGCCCTGCATTTGCCATTTGATGTCACACTGATGGGCACAGATTGGCCTCACTGAAGGGTACAGATTGGCCTCACTGATGGGTACAGATTGGCCTCACTGATGGGCACAGATTGGCCTCACTGATGGGCACAGATTGGCCTCACTGAAGGGCACAGATTGGCCTCACTGAAGGGTACAGATTGGCCTCACTGATGGGCACAGATTGGCCTCACTGATGGGCACAGGTTGGAATCACAGATGGGCACTGATTGGCATCACTAGTGGGCACTGATTGGCATCATTGGTGGGCACTGTTGGGCCTGATTACCTGTGTAATGGGTAATCTTAAAGAGATAAAAAAGTACATTCACAAACAAAGCACTTGAGCAATGCAGGCTTTTAAACCCATCATTAGAATCCTCACATAGGGAGATGGCCGCGGGATGACGTCAGATAAGCAGGCTCTGCCACTGCACATAGATAATATACCCGTGTGAATGAGTCCTGAAAATTGAAAGCTAGAAGCTGATTGGTTCCCATGCACAGGTGCCCCAGAATCTGGCTCCATTCTTAGTTCATTCCCCATATTGAAGGCCATAAAATGCCAAGATAGCATCAGTGCTGCAGCTGAATGGCGTACCTTCTAAGCAAATGACGGTTAACAATAAAACAAAGTAACATTACAGTATAACAGTAAGACTTACCATACCTGCAAAGCAAATACAATAAAACATAGTAAAAATAAAACATTACAATATGTGCCTAAAAAATATATGCCGAAGCATGGGGGCATCCACCCCTAATGTTAGGAGCAAATCGCTCCCCCACCCCATGCTTCGACATATATGCTCTTTTCTTTTAACTGTGGTGGTGAAATCACCTCTGACAGCGATGGAGTCACGGCTTTATGTATCGTGGGAGCAAACGCTGTTGCTGTCAGAATAAATAAACCCATGCTGCAGCTGAATTGCACTTATGGGATTCGCCACATCACCACGTGATACTGCAGTGCTGGATGTATGACCAGGATGTACTAGACCGCTGGTGCTTGCCAGTTCACCAGAAGGATGATTGGCACTAGTACTTCTCTGCTCCATACGAGAAAGAAAACTGTGTATCCCCCAACCCCCCACCCCCCCCCCCCAATCCATACTAGGCCCTTCTCTATGCCCACATTTAAAAAAGAAATGATGTGTTGGTCCTCCTCAAAATCCATACCAGACCTTTATCCAAACATGCAACCTGGTGGGCTAGGAAGGGCGAGCAAGCGCCCACCCCCTACCACCCCCAACCATACCAGGCCACATGTTCTCAACATAGGGGGGGTGGTTTGTGGTAGAGGGGCTCCCCTCCCCCAAAGAACCTTGTCCCCATGTTGATAGGGACAAGGAACTTTGAGGGAGGGGAACCTCCCTACCCAAAAGCACCCCCATTTTGAGGACATGTAGCCTGAAATGGTTTGTCGCTCACTCCAACCCCCCCCCCCCCCCCCCCGCCTGCCAGACAGAGCACTCTTGGCTAAAGGTATGGTATGGAATTTTGGGGGACCCCCCCTTTTTTTTTGAGGTTCCCCTTAAAGTCCATATCAGACCTGAAGGGCCTGGCATGGATTGGGGGGACAGCTGATGAATCATTGGTTGTTAATGACACACCGACCGGCTTGCTGGTCCGTTTCTTAACAACCAACTATTAAGGACACCAACCTGTGGTTGTAGAAAAGAGGATTGCATAATGTACGACCTCCCTTACTCCTCTTCTAGTCCTTTTTCTATCGCTGTGAATTTTTTGATACACTTTTTCTGTCTCTGCAAGTCTTTCTTTGGCTTTGCTCATGAGCCTTATAAAAATCTTTTGCGCAAAGCCTGTGCTAACGCTTAACTCCCGAAATGATTCATACCCTGACTTAGCCAGGGTTAACGAAGGTGAGCGCGCAATACGTTCTAGTACAGTTGGCAATCACACTTGGATGGTGGGAAGTCACACCTCCTGACCTTTGAGGGAGGTCAATAACCCTGTCCCGAAGTCTTCTCCTTGACCTTCAAAGGAAAGCCCTAACCCCAACCCCCCTGCCAACTTAGTACAGTTGGCAAGCACACTTGAATGGAGGGAAGCCACACCTCCTGCCCTTTGAGGGAGTTCCCCAACCCTATACCTAAGTCCTCTCCTTGACCTTCAAGGGAAAACCCTAACCTCTTAACCTAACCCCAACCTCTTTGCCAACTTAGTACAGTTGGCAATCACACTTGGATAGAGAGAAGCCACACCTCCTGATATTTGAGGGAGGTCCCTAACCCTATCCCAAAGTCCTCTCATTGACCTTCAAGGGGAAGAGCTAAACCCTAAGCCTAACCCCCAACCCCCGTGCTAACTTAGTACAGTTAGCAAGCACACTTGGGTGGAGGGAAGCCACACCTCCTGATATTTGAGGGAGGTCCCTAACCCTATCCCAAAGTCCTCTCCTTGACCTTCAAGAGAAAACCCTAACTCCTAAACCTAACCCCAACCCCTTTGCCAACTTTGTACAGTTTTGCAATCATTCTTGGATAGAGGGAAGCCACACCTCCTGATATTTGAGGGAGGTCCCTAACCCTATCCCAAAGTCCTCTCCTTGACCTCCTTAACCCCTAATCCTTACCCCAACCCCCTTTCCAACTTAGTACAGTTGCCAAGTACACTTGGAAGGAGGGAAGCCACACCCCCTGACCCCATGACCTTTGAAGTGAGATTTTCCATTATAATGCACACTTCAGCCATGCATTTCATTCCTCGCAGCGATTCCTCCTCCCTTATCTCTTTGTCTTTTATCCCTCTTTATCCATTCTTCATCGGTTGCTTGAAGCTGCTCTTCTATCGCTCTTTAGGGCCCTTTTTTACACCGAGGAGTTTTTCAAGCGTTTTTGTATTAAAAAAAAAAAAAAAAAGTGTGTGAATCGCTCAGGAAAAATGCTTCCCTTTAAAACCAATGAGTGTTTTCACACTGGGGTGGTGCAATTTTGTTGTGGTGAAAAAATCCTGTTTGCCGCATGTTTGGGGAGCTAAAAAAAACTGCACCAAAAACGCTCCTCTTCATTGAAATGAATGGGAGCCATCTCAAAGACTCCTCAAAAACGCCTTCATTAAATATTTTTGGAGTTGTTCTTTAAAAAAGTCCAACCAACAACCACAACATGGCCGCAGTTTTGAAGCTAACCAGCTTAAAAGTGGCCCTAACTTCTTCATCACTCTGTGCCTGTTCTTGCAGCAACAAATTCTGTAGAGATAAAGAAAGAAATGTTATAAGAATGTGCCCATAAACCAGCAGACATTTTCTGAAATATTAGCTAAATCTGTGTTTGATAGAAAACAAATAGTCACACGCCATCACCCCATTTGTTACTGTTACCAGCAGCCTCAGTTCATTCACCCCTCCCCCATAGAACAAATGTTAGAGGTGAAATAATCTCATTATGACCAGTGAGGGACTTGTGCTGCTAAACCCGGGGCAATAAGTACAGAAAACACACCGCCTCGGTCTGATCAACTTGCCTGTCTACAGGAAAAGGTAAATATTACGAGGGCTCAGATACAGTGGGTGATAACATGAAGACGTGTAATGGAGAAAACCTATCAAGAAGGTACAATAACTTACCCCAAGAAGCATGTTGTTGCAGCGAATAAGATCAGGCCTAGAAGACTGAGTCCAGCTTTTACACCCATTAATGAACCGGCGCCTTTTTTCTTCATTCCATCCGTGTTCTTGGTGATCACACCGGGATGCGCTGTTGTTGTTGGAGACACCCTGGGGACCTCCTTAGTGATAGAGACTGAAGGGGTCTCCCGATGTATTTTTTGTTTTCTTGGGTGCCTCCTGACCGTCTCGGTCTCATCAGTCTGGGGGGATGTGACTGAAGGTCTCTCCCGATGTGTTTTCCGTTTCCTTGGGTGCTTCCTCACCGTCTCAGTCGAAGTGATTGAAGGGGTCTCCTGCAGTACTTCCAGGTTTCTTGGGTCCTTCTCGATATCAGCGGTCTTGGACGTGGGATCTGATGAAACAAAGGAAATTTGCTTAAACGTCAGAATAATGAGCTACAAAGTTAACCACTAGAGACCCGTGCTATAGCCAAATGACGGCTACAGCGCGGACCTCCTTTGCCGGGACGACGTCTATTGACGTCGTCCCGTGCACGAGCGGCCTGCACCCCTCCTGAGGGGCGCGCGCGCCGCGCTCTGTGATCGGCGAGTCTATGAGACTCGCCTGATCATGGATCGAAGCAAGGGGTCGATCCCGACCCATTACCACGTGATCAGCTGTCAGCCAATGACAGCTGATCATGTGATACAACTGAGCCGGTAATCGGCTAATTTTCCTCTTCGCGCTGACAGCGCGTGGAGAAAAAAAAAGAGCTGATCACCGGCGGCCGTGATCGGGACATCAGTCCCGATCACGGCCAGCTTACCAGTGCCCACCTGCCCCCTGCCAGTGCCACCTCAGTAATTAAAAAGTGCCCCCCATCAGTGCCCACAGTGCCACCCATCAGTGCCCACAATCTGCCTCAACAATGGTGCTGCACCCTAGTGCCACATATCCGTGCCCATCAGTGTCATCTATCAGTGCCGCCCATCAGTGCCCAGCAGTGCCACCTATCAGTGCCCATCAGTCCCATCTATCAGTGGTACCCATCAGTGCACCTTAGTGCCACCCATCCCTGCCATCTTATCTGTGCCCATCAGTACTGCCTTATCTGTGCCTATCAGTGCCACCTTATCTGTGCCTATTAGTGCCGCCTTAACTATGCCTATCAGTGCCCACCAGTGCAGCCTATCAGTGCTCACCAGCGCACTTCAATGAAGGAGAAAAATTACCTGTTTGCAAAATTTTATAACAAACTATTAAACATGATTTTTTATTTTATTTTTATTTTGCATCTTTTTTTGTTTGTTTAGCAAAAAATAAAACTCCCAGCTGTAATTAAATACCACCAAAAGAAAGCTCTATTTGTGGGAAAAAAAATGATAAAAATTTCATTTGGGTACAGTGTTGTATGACCGCGCAATTGTCATTCAAAGTGCGTCAGCGCTGAAAGCTGAAAATTGGTCTGGGCAGGAGGGGGGTTTAAGTGCCCAGTAAGCAAGAGGTTAAACAGACCAGTTTGCATTCATGACTATAAATCTACTCCAAATGACCCTGATCCAATTGTCTATGAATCAAGAACAAATCAGGTCTTTTTATTTATCTATCTGCTTTCCATTGTAGAGGAGAGGCTTACTGACCCCGAGATCTCTCCATAAAGAGGACCTGTCACTGCTTATCTCTATCACAAGGGATGTTTACATTTCTTGTGATAGAAATAAAAGGGATCACCTTTTTTTTTTTTTGCAATGGGACAGTATAAAAAGCGAAAAAATGTAATGATATGAATAATAATATACATAAAGACGCCCCCCCCCCCCCCCGTTTATGTGCAGTGGTGAACTCATATGTAGGTCGCACCCACATATGTAAACCGTGTTCACACCACACGTGAGTGTCAGAGCGAGGGTAATATAGATCTCCTCTGTATACTCTACACTGGTAACTTGTATTGCCTGTGGAGATTTTTAAGTATTGTATTTTGACATGTCACGTTGGGTATCTACACAACATAAAATCATTCATATATTTACAAACGGGTAGATATTGTTTTTATTTATTTATTTATTAACCACTTAAGGAGCGCCTCATGTCAATGTACGTCGGCACAGACAGGCACAATCATGTACCCGTACGTGCCTGCCTTCCAGCGGGTGGGGGATCCGATCGGACCCCCTCCCACTGGATATGGCGGTCCGTTTCGCTTCAGGAGCGATCCGGGATGAGGGGATGGCCGTTGATTTCTGGCCATCCCCTCTCGATCGCTCCTGGCGAATGAGAAGCTTCCCCCGCCTGTGTAGTGTAAACACAGGCAGGGAGGAAGTGATGTCACTCTCCTCGGGGCGGTCTTTTTGCCCGGACGGCGAGGAGAGAAGACATAGTAAGTGCACCAAACACTACACTGACATGTAGGTACACATAGGCACACAAATCACCCCCTGATCAGGCAACGCGGTCCGATTGGACATTATCCGACCGTGTATACAAGGGCTAATACAAACAAAAATGTCAGGTCTCATATAGCTTTACAGTTATTAGGTGTGGTGGGTGCATTAGTTATATTTTTACAGACTATTCCTTTATTTTCAGCCAGTAACACACCTCCTGTTCTAGGGTGGGGGCTGGTGATCAATTATTTTTTTTGGGGGGGGGGGGATCGCATACAAACTGAAAAATACTGAACCGAAAATTTATTTGCTATGCCACACAACAGGGTGGGTTCAGGATGCAGTGCTCTGCGCCCCGAGCCCACCCTATTTTGAAGCCTATTAGAGCCTCTGCCTCTAATCACATGCATCAAAATACACATCCCGCCATAGTATTTCATGGGGGAGGCGTCCTGAAAGGGGCCAGGCACATGAATAGGGAGAGCAGGCGGAGGTGTCAGAGGGGACGGCGCCCACAATGCACGGGCCGCCACCGGTGGCTACATTCATTTTGCCACTGTGACTATAGAGGAGCAATGTAGAAACCATTGGACAGCAGCTTTGTTAATTTGTGTGTATGTGTCCTTTTGCAATAAAGGTTTTTTCAGAAATAAATACCAGCTGACCATTGTAACTGTCACTTTTGCTGGAGAGCTTGTTTTAGTAAACAGACTTCCTGACAGGTAATAAGCTATTATGGGGGATAGGGGACTCAGGAAAACAAAGATAGCTGAATTACTGATAGTGACAGACTGGACAATAGATGACATTTTTGGCCGCAGTGTCAGTGTCCCTATAGGTGTTTAGTGTAATGGTCCCTATAGGTGTATAGTGTGATGGTCCCTATAGATGTATGTTGTAATGCCCCCTATAGGTGTATAATGTGATGGCCCCCTATAGGTGTATAGTGTGGTGACCCCTATAGGTGTATATTGTGATGGCCCCTATAGGTGTGTAGTGTGATGCCCCCTATAGGTGTATAGTGTGATGCCCCCTATAGGTGTATAGTGTGATGCCCCCTATAGGTGTATGGTGTAATGGTCATTATAGGTGTAATAGTCATTATAGGTGTATACTGTGATGGTCCCTATAGGTGTATAGTGTGATGGCTCTTATAGGTGTATAGTGTGATGCCCCCTATAGGTGTATAGTGGGATAAGTGATGGTGAGATAGAATACATCAGATTGTAATGACCAGACGTCTCCTGTGTTGATGATTTTTAGGTATAAAATGTGTGTTTTGGGAGAAAACTGGAAGGGAAAGGGTTATCCGATTACCCAGCAGCCCACGAGTCCTCTGAGCTGTACCTGCCCAGCCTGGTCCTCAGTAAACCCCCCTCCCCCACAGCAGGAGACGACCCCCATAGAATAAATAATAAACCAAAACCTGTAACACTTACCGGTCACGTGAACGATTACTTTCTTGAAAGCGTTAAGCCGGATGCCGTCCACGATGAGGCGTACCTCGTAGGTCCCGCTGTCCCTTTGTAGGACCGGGCTGATCATCAAGGAGCAATCTTCTTCCTCTGAGAGGGTCAGACCCAGATGAAACCTTTCATTTTGGTCCTTCTGCAGCTTGACATCTTCATAGTACAGGATAGGTGTGTAGGGAGCGTCTCCTTCTTCCGGAGTCACCCCCCACTCAATCCTGACATTCCCTGCGCTATGATCGGGGGTGACCACACATGGGATCAGCAGTTTGGAGCCGGATGTAACGTCCAGACGGGTGTACACTGGTCTCCCCTGAGCATGTTGTACACCACATGCCAGGTATAGGATGAAAAAAACAAAAACAAGAGCTTTAAAAAGCCTCATTTTTGAGAATATGTCACAAAAAATATAGAAATGTGACAAAGAAATAAATATATTTAGTAATTGCTAATCTAATAAGAAAAAAAAAATCTGAATATTCTCAGTACAATATGAGTATTGCCAAAGTATTGCTCTCGCTCAAACTGACACACAGCCAGTATTGAGGCTGTTTATATCAGCCCAGAAACCTCTCCACTGTGATGTCATCAGTGTCAGTTAGGCTGCACCTCGCTTAACCGCACTGCTGCAAAATGTTTGCTCAGCCGATTAACTGGCAGCAGCACTGCATTGCAAATGTAATGTCAACAAAGGGTTAGTTTTCTCATGTTGTTTGTCCCAATGTATGACTGCTGGAGAGCGAATCCCTACATGTCACTACATAGAGGTGTATGGGGGGGAGGGGGGATGTTATCTGCCTGTCTGCCTGATCTCAGCTGAAAATAAATCCAAACTTGGGCAAAATTAACGATCACTTTGAAAAATAAATATATAAAAATGAAATGTCTGGAGATGGGGGTCAGGACTGGACTTTATCTGCTTGTCTTTCTTTTTCAGATCTCACTGACCTGAGCTAAAAATAGATCCAATGATTTGTCAGTTGGCCAAAAGTAACTGTCACTTTGTTGGAAATAAATCAGTGTCTTATCTCTGTGTGTTGGGTTTGTGAATTAAATGCTGAGTTCACCTTTTCCTGAAAATTACCAATACAGTCCAGGGAGATACCACAACACCCCCCAGCTAGATTCACTGTTCATTAACCCCTTAGTGACTGCTGGTAAAACACATTAGAACGTCTGAACACCATTTTGTAGCTCTGACATGTGTTAGTAAAACTGTACATATCATTGCAGCTACTTTGTGTATCCAGATGGATTATACTGCGTTTTTTTCAGGACAAATTGGGCTTTTTTTTGGTACTAAATAGTAACTGATTTCTCCTGATAATTTTAAATTTAGAACTGGCCGAAAATAAAAATAACAATTATTATTATTTTTTTTTTAATTTAGCCATTTATTTCTTGCGTTTACCATAATTTACCACCAAAGAATACCCCAAAATGAATTCTGCTGCTCCTGACGATAGCATTGATATCACATGTGGCTGTTATTTGATGTTTGTAGTATGGCCCAGAAACAATAGAGCACTTTTTATTTTTCATCCTACCTAAAACACTCTGGGGTTGATTTACTAAAACTGGAGAGTGCAAAATCTGATACAGCCATGCATGGGAGCCAATCAGCTTCTAACTTTAGATAGTCCAATCTCCTCTCTCTTCCCTTCACAGGCTGCCTACAATATGGGACACTCACTCTGGCTGCATTGGGGGGGGGGGGGGGCACTGGCTGGCTACACTGGGGGGGACACTGGCTGGCTGCACTGGGGACATGCTGGCTACATCTGACAGGCACTGGTTTGGCTGCATTGATCTCCTGTACCATGTCCCCAGTCTCTGACTGTCCCATGACCCCAGTCTCTGACCATCTCCTGTACCATGTCCCCAGTCTCTGACTGTCCCCTGTACCATGACCCCAGTCTCTGACCATCTCCTGTACCATGTCCCCAGTCTCTGACCATCCCCTGTACCATGACCCCAGTCTCTGACCATCTCCTGTACCATTTTCTCAGTCTCTGACCATCTCCTGTACCATGAACCCAGTCTCTCACCATCTCCTGGACGTTTAATGGCACAGTGGCAGTGTTTGATGGCACAGTGGGCGTTTGATAGCACAGTGGCTGCATTTTATTATTTCAGTTACTTATATAGCGCCATCAATTTACGCAGCGCTTTACATATACATTGTACATTCACATCAGTCCCTACCCTCAAGGAGCTTATAATCTAAGGTCCCTAACTCACATTCATACATACTAGGGGCAATTTTTACACAGAATCCATTTAACCTACCAGCATGTCTTTGGAGTGTGGGAGGAAACCGGAGTACCCGGAGGAAACCCACGCAGGCACAGGGAGAACATGCAAACTCCAGGCAGGTAGTGTCGTGGTTGGGATTCGAACCAGCGACCCTTCTTACTGCTAGGTGAAGGTGCTACCCACTACACCACTGTGCTGCCCTGCATTTGCCATTTGATGTCACACTGATGGGCACAGATTGGCCTCACTGAAGGGTACAGATTGGCCTCACTGATGGGTACAGATTGGCCTCACTGATGGGCACAGATTGGCCTCACTGATGGGCACAGATTGGCCTCACTGAAGGGCACAGATTGGCCTCACTGAAGGGTACAGATTGGCCTCACTGATGGGCACAGATTGGCCTCACTGATGGGCACAGGTTGGAATCACAGATGGGCACTGATTGGCATCACTAGTGGGCACTGATTGGCATCATTGGTGGGCACTGTTGGGCCTGATTACCTGTGTAATGGGTAATCTTAAAGAGATAAAAAAGTACATTCACAAACAAAGCACTTGAGCAATGCAGGCTTTTAAACCCATCATTAGAATCCTCACATAGGGAGATGGCCGCGGGATGACGTCAGATAAGCAGGCTCTGCCACTGCACATAGATAATATACCCGTGTGAATGAGTCCTGAAAATTGAAAGCTAGAAGCTGATTGGTTCCCATGCACAGGTGCCCCAGAATCTGGCTCCATTCTTAGTTCATTCCCCATATTGAAGGCCATAAAATGCCAAGATAGCATCAGCTGCAGCTGAATGGCGTACCTTCTAAGCAAATGACGGTTAACAATAAAACAAAGTAACATTACAGTATAACAGTAAGACTTACCATACCTGCAAAGCAAATACAATAAAACATAGTAAAAATAAAACATTACAATATGTGCCTAAAAAATATATGCCGAAGCATGGGGGCATCCACCCCTAATGTTAGGAGCAAATCGCTCCCCCACCCCATGCTTCGACATATATGCTCTTTTCTTTTAACTGTGGTGGTGAAATCACCTCCGACAGCGATGGAGTCACGGCTTTATGTATTGTGGGAGCAAACGCTGTTGCTTTCAGAATAAATAAACCCATGCTGCAGCTGAATTGCACTTATGGGATTCGCCATATCACCACGTGATACTGCAGTGCTGGATGTATGACCAGGATGTACTAGACCGCTGGTGCTTGCCAGTTCACCAGAAGGATGAGCGGCACTAGTACTTCTCTGCTCCATACGAAAGCCCTGCGGTTCTTGTACCTCAACAACAGCAGAAGATCAGGGTCAGGTACGCCTGACCTTGGCAGGGACCACAACTGTCATCAGAGCCATCTTTCAGGGTGCCGCTGCTGTCTACGGGTTCGTATTCTGAGCCTGACTCAGATGAGCGACTTCCTCTTCACTATCTGTCATGCTCAGAAACAGTTACAGTTACAATTCTATACCCACAGTTGATCCAGAGGAAGGCAAAAAACCCCAGCAGAGCCATGATCCAATTTGCTAAAGCAGGGGAAAAAATTCCTTCCTGATCCCCCGAGAGGCAATCGGATTTTCCCCGGATCAACTTTCCCAATAAATGTCAGTACCCCGTTATATTCTGTACACTTAGGAAATAATCCAGGCCCTTCTTAAAGCAATCCACTGAGCCGGCCATAACCACCTCTGCAGGGAGTCTATTCCACATTTTCACAGCTCTTACTGTGAAGAAACCTTTCCGTATTTGGAGATGAAATCTCTTTTCCTCTAGACGTAAAGAGCGCCCCCTTGTCCTCTTTGTTGACTGTAAAGTGAATAACTCAACACCAAGTTCATTATATGGACCCCTTATATGTTTGTACATGTTGATCATATCCATGTAGGCCTCTTCACTACTGTACCTTTGATTTGACATTTTGTTCTATTTGGCTGCATTGCAGATTTGTGAACAGCTTCAATGGAAAATGTTGTTGTTTCATGTAATGCAAATTGGATGCGGGGCTCAAATTACATCTCATTTTCTAAGCAATGCGGTGCGGTTCAGGTTCCCAATTCAAGGCTTATTGCCCTCTATGGGAACACTTCTCAACCAGACATGTTATCATGTCCACTAATTCATACCAGGGCCTTCATGTCTGGTTTGGATTATAAGGGGAATCTTATGCCAAAGTGAAAAAAATGGCGTATGCTCATAAGCACCCCCCCCCCCCAAAATTAATCCAAACAAGACCCTTATCCGAGCATGCAGCCTAGCAGGTCAGGAGTGGAGTGTGTGTCACCCCACCCCACCCCCCACCCCCCCAAGCATTCCAGGCCACACACCATCATTGGGGGGGGGGCTTTGATAAAGGTCCCCCCAATCCTGGCCTCCCCTGTATGTGAATGAGTATGGGACGTTTTCTTGACTTATCCGTTATTTTGAGTAAATCCACCGTCAATCATGATGAGCCTGGTCTCCGCCGACACTGTCTCCCACCGTCTGACAGCTCCGCCTCTAAATAGACCAAGGGTTGGGCTCCCACATGTGTGCTGCAAATTTCAGGTCCGCTTTCACTGTGGTTTTCCAAAACAGCAGTTCTGGCCGCTGCGTTCATAACAACCGACGACTTGAATGGCTGACAATAAGATTTGAGAGAGAAAAATGTGTGTCCCCCAACCCCCCCCCCCCCCCCCCCCAAATCCATACTAGGCCCTTCTCTATGCTCACATTTAAAAAAAAGAAATGATGTGTTGGTCCTCCTCAAAATCCATACCAGACCTTTATCCAAACATGCAACCTAGTGGGCTAGGAAGGGCAAGCAAGCGCCCACCCCCTTCCACCCCCAACCATACCAGGCCACATGTTCTCAACATAGGGGGGTGCTTTGTGGTAGAGGGGCTCCCCTCCCCCAAAGAACCTTGTCCTCATGTTGATAGGGACAAGGAACTTTGAGGGAGGGGAACCTCCCTACCCAAAAGCACCCCCCATTTTGAGGACATATAGCCTGAAATGGTTTGTCGCTCACTCCATCCCCCCCACCCCCCCCCCCCGCCTGCTTGACAGACAGAGTACTACTTCGCTAAAAGGTATGGTATGGAATTTGGGGGGACCCCCCACTTTTTTTTTTGAGGTTCCCCTTAAAGTCCATATCAGACCTGAATGGCCTGGCATGGATTGGGGGGACAGCTGATGAATCATTGGTTGGTAATGACACATCGACCGGCTTGCTGGTCCGTTTCTTAACAACCATCTATTAAGGACACCAACCTGTGGTTGTAGAAAAGAGGATTGCATAATGTACGACCTCCCTTACTCCTCTTCTAGTCCTTTTTCTATCGCTGTGAATTTTTTTGATACACTTTTTCTGTCTCTGCAAGTCTTTCTTTGGCTTTGCTCATGAGCCTTATAAAAATCTTTTACGCAAAGCCTGTGCTAACGCTTAACTCCTGAAATGGTTCATACCCTGAATTAGCCAGGGTTAACGAAGGTGAGCGCGCAATACGTTCTAGTACAGTTGGCAATCACACTTGGATGGTGGGAAGTCACACCTCCTGACCTTTGAGGGAGGTCAATAACCCTGTCCCGAAGTCTTCTCCTTGACCTTCAAAGGAAAGCCCTAACCCCAACCCCCCTGCCAACTTAGTACAGTTGGCATGCACACTTGAATGGAGGGAAGCCACACCTCCTGCCCTTTGAGGGAGGTCCCCAACCCTATACCTAAGTCCTCTCCTTGACCTTCAAGGGAAAACCCTAACCTCTTAACCTAACCCCAACCTCTTTGCCAACTTAGTACAGTTGGCAATCACACTTGGATAGAGAGAAGCCACACCTCCTGATATTTGAGGGAGGTCCCTAACCCTATCCCAAAGTCCTCTCATTGACCTTCAAGGGGAAGAGCTAAACCCTAAGCCTAACCCCCAATCCCCGTGCTAACTTAGTACAGTTAGCAAGCACACTTGGGTGGAGGGAAGCCACACCTCCTGATATTTGAGGGAGGTCCCTAACCCTATCCCAAAGTCCTCTCCTTGACCTTCAAGAGAAAACCCTAACTCCTAAACCTAACCCCAACCCCTTTGCCAACTTTGTACAGTTTTGCAATCATTCTTGGATAGAGGGAAGCCACACCTCCTGATATTTGAGGGAGGTCCCTAACCCTATCCCAAAGTCCTCTCCTTGACCTCCTTAACCCCTAATCCTTACCCCAACCCCCTTTCCAACTTAGTACAGTTGCCAAGTACACTTGGAAGGAGGGAAGCCACACCCCCTGACCCCATGACCTTTGAAGTGAGATTTTCCATTATAATGCACACTTCAGCCATGCATTTCATTCCTCGCAGCGATTCCTCCTCCCTTATCTCTTTGTCTTTTATCCCTCTTTATCCATTCTTCATCGGTTGCTTGAAGTTGCTCTTCTATCGCTCTTTAGGGCCCTTTTTTACACCGAGGAGTTTTTCAAGCGTTTTTGTATTAAAAAAAAAAAAAAAAAAGTGTGTGAATCGCTCAGGAAAAATGCTTCCCTTTAAAACCAATGAGTGTTTTCACACTGGGGTGGTGCAATTTTGTTGTGGTGAAAAAATCCTGTTTGCCGCATGTTTGGGGAGCTAAAAAAAACTGCACCAAAAACGCTCCTCTTCATTGAAATGAATGGGAGCCATCTCAAAGACTCCTCAAAAACGCCTTCATTAAATATTTTTGGAGTTGTTCTTTAAAAAAGTCCATACAACAACCACAACATGGCCGCAGTTTTGAAGCTAACCAGCTTAAAAGTGGCCCTAACTTCTTCATCACTTTGTGCCTGTTCTTGCAGCAACAAATTCTGTAGAGATAAAGAAAGAAATGTTATAAGAATGTGCCCATAAGCCAGCAGACATTTTCTGAAATATTAGCTAAATCTGTGTTTGATAGAAAACAAATAGTCGCACGCCATCACCCCATTTGTTACTGTTACCAGCAGCCTCAGTTCATTCACCCCTCCCCCATAGAACAAATGTTAGAGGTGAAATAATCTCATTATGACCAGTGAGGGGCTTGTGCTGCTAAACCCGGGGCAATAAGTACAGAAAACACACCGCCTCGGTCTGATCAACTTGCCTGTCTACAGGAAAAGGTAAATATTATGAGGGCTCAGATACAGTGGGTGATAACATGAAGACGTGTAATGGAGAAAACCTATCAAGAAGGTACAATAACTTACCCCAAGAAGCATGTTGTTGCAGCGAATAAGATCAGGCCTAGAAGACTTAGTCCAGCTTTTACACCCATTAATGAACCGGCGCCTTTTTTCTTCATTCCATCAGTGTTCTTGGTGATCACACCGGGATGCGCTGTTGTTGTTGGAGACACCCTGGGGACCTCCTTAGTGATAGAGACTGAAGGGGTCTCCCGATGTATTTTTTTGTTTTCTTGGGTGCCTCCTGACCGTCTCGGTCTCATCAGTCTGGGGGGATGTGACTGAAGGTCTCTCCCGATGTGTTTTCCGTTTCCTTGGGTGCTTCCTCACCGTCTCAGTCGAAGTGATTGAAGGGGTCTCCTGCAGTACTTCCAGGTTTCTTGGGTCCTTCTCGATATCAGCGGTCTTGGACGTGGGATCTGATGAAACAAAGGAAATTTGCTTAAACGTCAGAATAATGAGCTACAAAGTTAACCACTAGAGACCCGTGCTATAGCCAAATGACGGCTACAGCGCGGACCTCCTTTGCCGGGACGACGTCTATTGACGTCGTCCCGTGCACGAGCGGCCTGCACCCCTCCTGAGGGGCGCGCGCGCCGCGCTCTGTGATCGGCGAGTCTATGAGACTCGCCTGATCATGGATCGAAGCAAGGGGTCGATCCTGACCCATTACCACGTGATCAGCTGTCAGCCAATGACAGCTGATCATGTGATACAACTGAGCCGGTAATCGGCTAATTTTCCTCTTCGCGCTGACAGCGCGTGGAGAAAAAAAAAGAGCTGATCACCGGCGGCCGTGATCGGGACATCAGTCCCGATCACGGCCAGCTTACCAGTGCCCACCTGCCCCCTGCCAGTGCCACCTCAGTAATTAAAAAGTGCCCCCCATCAGTGCCCACAGTGCCACCCATCAGTGCCCACAATCTGCCTCAACAATGGTGCTGCACCCTAGTGCCACATATCCGTGCCCATCAGTGTCATCTATCAGTGCCGCCCATCAGTGCCCAGCAGTGCCACCTATCAGTGCCCATCAGTCCCATCTATCAGTGGTACCCATCAGTGCACCTTAGTGCCACCCATCCCTGCCATCTTATCTGTGCCCATCAGTACTGCCTTATCTGTGCCTATCAGTGCCACCTTATCTGTGCCTATTAGTGCCGCCTTAACTATGCCTATCAGTGCCCACCAGTGCAGCCTATCAGTGCTCACCAGCGCACTTCAATGAAGGAGAAAAATTACCTGTTTGCAAAATTTTATAACAAACTATTAAACATGATTTTTTATTTTATTTTTATTTTGCATCTTTTTTTGTTTGTTTAGCAAAAAATAAAACTCCCAGCTGTAATTAAATACCACCAAAAGAAAGCTCTATTTGTGGGAAAAAAAATGATAAAAATTTCATTTGGGTACAGTGTTGTATGACCGCGCAATTGTCATTCAAAGTGCGTCAGCGCTGAAAGCTGAAAATTGGTCTGGGCAGGAGGGGGGTTTAAGTGCCCAGTAAGCAAGTGGTTAAACAGACCAGTTTGCATTCATGACTATAAATCTACTCCAAATGACCCTGATCCAATTGTCTATGAATCAAGAACAAATCAGGTCTTTTTATTTATCTATCTGCTTTCCATTGTAGAGGAGAGGCTTACTGACCCCGAGATCTCTCCATAAAGAGGACCTGTCACTGCTTATCTCTATCACAAGGGATGTTTACATTTCTTGTGATAGAAATAAAAGGGATCACCTTTTTTTTTTTTTGCAATGGGACAGTATAAAAAGCGAAAAAATGTAATGATATGAATAATAATATACATAAAGACGCCCCCCCCCGTTTATGTGCAGTGGTGAACTCATATGTAGGTCGCACCCACATATGTAAACCGTGTTCACACCACACGTGAGTGTCAGAGCGAGGGTAATATAGATCTCCTCTGTATACTCTACACTGGTAACTTGTATTGCCTGTGGAGATTTTTAAGTATTGTATTTTGACATGTCACGTTGGGTATCTACACAACATAAAATCATTCATATATTTACAAACGGGTAGATATTGTTTTTATTTATTTATTTATTAACCACTTAAGGAGCGCCTCATGTCAATGTACGTCGGCACAGACAGGCACAATCATGTACCCGTACGTGCCTGCCTTCCAGCGGGTGGGGGATCCGATCGGACCCCCTCCCACTGGATATGGCGGTCCGTTTCGCTTCAGGAGCGATCCGGGATGAGGGGATGGCCGTTGATTTCTGGCCATCCCCTCTCGATCGCTCCTGGCGAATGAGAAGCTTCCCCCGCCTGTGTAGTGTAAACACAGGCAGGGAGGAAGTGATGTCACTCTCCTCGGGGCGGTCTTTTTGCCCGGACGGCGAGGAGAGAAGACATAGTAAGTGCACCAAACACTACACTGACATGTAGGTACACATAGGCACACAAATCACCCCCTGATCAGGCAACGCGGTCCGATTGGACATTATCCGACCGTGTATACAAGGGCTAATACAAACAAAAATGTCAGGTCTCATATAGCTTTACAGTTATTAGGTGTGGTGGGTGCATTAGTTATATTTTTACAGACTATTCCTTTATTTTCAGCCAGTAACACACCTCCTGTTCTAGGGTGGGGGCTGGTGATCAATTATTTTTTTTGGGGGGGGGGGGGGGGGATCGCATACAAACTGAAAAATACTGAACCGAAAATTTATTTGCTATGCCACACAACAGGGTGGGTTCAGGATGCAGTGCTCTGCGCCCCGAGCCCACCCTATTTTGAAGCCTATTAGAGCCTCTGCCTCTAATCACATGCATCAAAATACACATCCCGCCATAGTATTTCATGGGGGAAGCGTCCTGAAAGGGGCCAGGCACATGAATAGGGAGAGCAGGCGGAGGTGTCAGAGGGGACGGCGCCCACAATGCACGGGCCGCCACCGGTGGCTACATTCATTTTGCCACTGTGACTATAGAGGAGCAATGTAGAAACCATTGGACAGCAGCTTTGTTAATTTGTGTGTATGTGTCCTTTTGCAATAAAGGTTTTTTCAGAAATAAATACCAGCTGACCATTGTAACTGTCACTTTTGCTGGAGAGCTTGTTTTAGTAAACAGACTTCCTGACAGGTAATAAGCTATTATGGGGGATAGGGGACTCAGGAAAACAAAGATAGGTGAATTACTGATAGTGACAGACTGGACAATAGATGACATTTTTGGCCGCAGTGTCAGTGTCCCTATAGGTGTTTAGTGTAATGGTCCCTATAGGTGTATAGTGTGATGGTCCCTATAGATGTATGTTGTAATGCCCCCTCCTATAGGTGTATAATGTGATGGCCCCCTATAGGTGTATAGTGTGGTGGCCCCTATAGGTGTATATTGTGATGGCCCCTATAGGTGTGTAGTGTGATGCCCCCTATAGGTGTATAGTGTGATGCCCCCTATAGGTGTATAGTGTGATGCCCCCTATAGGTGTATGGTGTAATGGTCATTATAGGTGTAATGGTCATTATAGGTGTATACTGTGACGGTCCCTATAGGTGTATAGTGTGATGGCTCTTATAGGTGTATAGTGTGATGCCCCCTATAGGTGTATAGTGGGATAAGTGATGGTGAGATAGAATACATCAGATTGTAATGACCAGACGTCTCCTGTGTTGATGATTTTTAGGTATAAAATGTGTGTTTTGGGAGAAAACTGGAAGGGAAAGGGTTATCCGATTACCCAGCAGCCCACGAGTCCTCTGAGCTGTACCTGCCCAGCCTGGTCCTCAGTAAACCCCCCTCCCCCACAGCAGGAGACGACCCCCATAGAATAAATAATAAACCAAAACCTGTAACACTTACCGGTCACGTGAACGATTACTTTCTTGAAAGCGTTAAGCCGGATGCCGTCCACGATGAGGCGTACCTCGTAGGTCCCGCTGTCCCTTTGTAGGACCGGGCTGATCATCAAGGAGCAATCTTCTTCCTCTGAGAGGGTCAGACCCAGATGAAACCTTTCATTTTGGTCCTTCTGCAGCTTGACATCTTCATAGTACAGGATAGGTGTGTAGGGAGCGTCTCCTTCTTCCGGAGTCACCCCCCACTCAATCCTGACATTCCCTGCGCTATGATCGGGGGTGACCACACAGGGGATCACCAGTTTGGAGCCGGGTGTAACGTCCAGACGGGTGTACACTGGTCTCCCCTGAGCATGTTGTACACCACATGCCAGGTATAGGATGGTGAAAATTGCTACTAGAGCTTTCCAAGCGCTCATTTTTAAAAATATGTCACAAAAAATATAGAAATGTGACAAAGAAATAAATATATTTAGTTATTATTAATCTAATCAGAAAAAAAAATCTGAATATTCTCTTAGTAAAATATGAGTATTGCCAGACAGATCACACAGGTGCTCTCTCTCTCCAAGGCTCTAGCTCAAACTGACACAGCCAGTATTGAGGCTGTTTATATAAGCCCAGAAACCTCTCCACTGTGATGTCATCAGTGTCAGTTAGGCTGCACCTCGCTTAACCGCACTGCTGCAAAATGTTTGCTCAGCCGATTAACTGGCAGCAGCACTGCATTGCAAATGTAATGTCAACAAAGGGTAATGCCGGCCATACACGGTTCGAATTTCGAAAGAATTTTCTTTCAAAAATCGTATCTAAGAATTTTCGTATGAATTTCGCACCATTAGTGGGCTGCAGCAACAGCCGATTTTCGTGCGGAAATAAAATTTGAGGAATCGGACATGTTGGAAATTTTTAGAAAAACGAACGATTTTCTAATCAATGATGGGAGAATCGTGCGAGAAACGTAAGAAAATGTACGGAGATAAAAGAAAATGTATGGAGATAAAAGAAAATGTACGGAGAGAAAAGAAAATGTACGGAGAGAAAAGAAGATTCCCAGCCAAGAAAATTCTTTTCTGTAGCAACATGAGGTGAAATTGAAGGCTTGGTCGGCCGAATTTCGAAAATCAATGGTGGCATCATCGGATCACAAAAAAAACGAATTTTCTGATTTTAAAAAAAGAAAATTCGTTCGAAATTCGACCGTGTATGGCCTGCATTAGTTTTCTCATGTTCTTTGTCCCAATGTATGACAGCTGGAGAGCGAATCCCTACATGTCACTACATAGAGGTGTATGGGGGGGAGGGGGGATGTTATCTGCCTGTCTGCCTGATCTCAGCTGAAAATAAATCCAAACTTGGGCAAAATTAACGATCACTTTGAAAAATAAATATATAAAAATGAAATGTCTGGAGATGGGGGTCAGGACTGGACTTTATCTGCTTGTCTTTCTTTTTCAGATCTCACTGACCTGAGCTAAAAATAGATCCAATGATTTGTCAGTTGGCCAAAAGTAACTGTCACTTTGTTGGAAATAAATCAGTGTCTTATCTCTGTGTGTTGGGTTTGTGAATTAAATGCTGAGTTCACCTTTTCCTGAAAATTACCAATACAGTCCAGGGAGATACCACAACACCCCCCAGCTAGATTCACTGTTCATTAACCCCTTAGTGACTGCTGGTAAAACACATTAGAACGTCTGAACACCATTTTGTAGCTCTGACATGTGTTAGTAAAACTGTACATATCATTGCAGCTACTTTGTGTATCCAGATGGATTATACTGCGTTTTTTTCAGGACAAATTGGGCTTTTTTTTGGTACTAAATAGTAACTGATTTCTCCTGATAATTTTAAATTTAGAACTGGCCGAAAATAAAAATAACAATTATTATTTTTTTTTTTTTTAATTTAGCCACCAAAGAATACCCCAAAATGAATTCTGCTGCTCCTGACGATAGCATTGATATCACATGTGGCTGTTATTTGATGTTTGTAGTACGGCCCAGAAACAATAGAGCACTTTTTATTTTTCATCCTACCTAAAACACTCTGGGGTTGATTTACTTAAACTGGAGAGTGCAAAATCTGATACAGCCATGCATGGGAGCCAATCAGCTTCTAACTTTAGATAGTCCAATCTCCTCTCTCTTCCCTTCACAGGCTGCCTACAATATGGGACACTCACTCTGGCTGCAATGGGGGGGGGGGCACTGGCTGGCTACACTGGGGGGGACACTGGCTGGCTGCACTGGGGACATGCTGGCTGCATCTGACGGGCACTGGTTTGGCTGCATTGATCTCCTGTACCATGTCCCCAGTCTCTGACTGTCCCATGACCCCAGTCTCTGACCATCTCCTGTACCATGTCCCCAGTCTCTGACTGTCCCCTGTACCATGACCCCAGTCTCTGACCATCTCCTGTACCATGTCCCCAGTCTCTGACCATCTCCTGTACCATTTTCTCAGTCTCTGACCATCTCCTGTACCATGAACGCAGTCTCTCACCATCTCCTGGACGTTTAATGGCACAGTGGCAGTGTTTGATGGCACAGTGGGCATTTGATAGCACAGTGGCTGCATTTTATTATTTCAGTTATTTATTTCAGTTACTTATATAGCGCCATCAATTTACGCAGCACTTTACATATACATTGACATCAGTCCCTACCCTCAAGGAGCTTATAATCTAAGGTCCCTAACTCACATTCATACATACTAGGGGCAATTTTTACACAGAATCCATTTAACCTACCAGCATGTCTTTGGAGTGTGGGAGGAAACCGGAGTACCCGGAGGAAACCCACGCAGGCACAGGGAGAACATGCAAACTCCAGGCAGGTAGTGTCGTGGTTGGGATTCGAACCAGCGACCCTTCTTACTGCTAGGTGAAGGTGCTACCCACTACACCACTGTGCCGCCCTGCATTTGCCATTTGATGTCACACTGATGGGCACAGATTGGCCTCACTGAAGGGTACAGATTGGCCTCACTGATGGGTACAGATTGGCCTCACTGATGGGCACAGATTGGCCTCACTGATGGGCACAGATTGGCCTCACTGAAGGGCACAGATTGGCCTCACTGAAGGGTACAGATTGGCCTCACTGATGGGCACAGATTGGCCTCACTGATGGGCACAGGTTGGAATCACAGATGGGCACTGATTGGCATCACTAGTGGGCACTGATTGGCATCATTGGTGGGCACTGTTGGGCCTGATTACCTGTGTAATGGGTAATCTTAAAGAGATAAAAAAGTACATTCACAAACAAAGCACTTGAGCAATGCAGGCTTTTAAACCCATCATTAGAATCCTCACATAGGGAGATGGCCGCGGGATGACGTCAGATAAGCAGGCTCTGCCACTGCACATAGATAATATACCCGTGTGAATGAGTCCTGAAAATTGAAAGCTAGAAGCTGATTGGTTCCCATGCACAGGTGCCCCAGAATCTGGCTCCATTCTTAGTTCATTCCCCATATTGAAGGCCATAAAATGCCAAGATAGCATCAGCTGCAGCTGAATGGCGTACCTTCTAAGCAAATGATGGTTAACAATAAAACAAAGTAACATTACAGTATAACAGTAAGACTTACCATACCTGCAAAGCAAATACAATAAAACATAGTAAAAATAAAACATTACAATATGTGCCTAAAAAATATATGCCGAAGCATGGGGGCATCCACCCCTAATGTTAGGAGCAAATCGCTCCCCCACCCCGCCCCCATGCTTCGACATATATGCTCTTTTCTTTTAACTGTGGTGGTGAAATCACCTCTGACAGCGATGGAGTCACGGCTTTATGTATCGTGGGAGCAAACGCTGTTGCTGTCAGAATAAATAAACCCATGCTGCAGCTGAATTGCACTTATGGGATTCGCCACATCACCACGTGATACTGCAGTGCTGGATGTACGACCAGGATGTACTAGACCGCTGGTGCTTGCCAGTTCACCAGAAGGATGATTGGCACTAGTACTTCTCTGCTCCATACGAGAAAGAAAACTGTGTATCCCCCAACCCCCCCCCCCCCCCCCCCCCCAATCCATACTAGGCCCTTCTCTATGCCCACATTTAAAAAAAGAAATTATGTGTTGGTCCTCCTCAAAATCCATACCAGACCTTTATCCAAACATGCAACCTGGTGGGCTAGGAAGGGCGAGCAAGCGCCCACCCCCTACCACCCCCAACCATACCAGGCCACATGTTCTCAACATAGGGGGGTGCTTTGTGGTAGAGGGGCTCCCCTCCCCCAAAGAACCTTGTCCCCATGTTGATAGGGACAAGGAACTTTGAGGGAGGGGAACCTCCCTACCCAAAAGCACCCCCATTTTGAGGACATGTAGCCTGAAATGGTTTGTCGCTCACTCCAACCCCCCCCCCCCCCCCCCCCGCCTGCCAGACAGAGCACTCTTGGCTAAAGGTATGGTATGGAATTTGGGGGGACCCCCCTTTTTTTTTGAGGTTCCCCTTAAAGTCCATATCAGACCTGAAGGGCCTGGCATGGATTGGGGGGACAGCTGATGAATCATTGGTTGTAAATGACACACCGACCGGCTTGCTGGTCCGTTTCTTAACAACCAACTATTAAGGACACCAACCTGTGGTTGTAGAAAAGAGGATTGCATAATGTACGACCTCCCTTACTCCTCTTCTAGTCCTTTTTCTATCGCTGTGAATTTTTTGATACACTTTTTCTGTCTCTGCAAGTCTTTCTTTGGCTTTGCTCATGAGCCTTATAAAAATCTTTTGCGCAAAGCCTGTGCTAACGCTTAACTCCCGAAATGATTCATACCCTGACTTAGCCAGGGTTAACGAAGGTGAGCGCGCAATATGTTCTAGTACAGTTGGCAATCACACTTGGATGGTGGGAAGTCACACCTCCTGACCTTTGAGGGAGGTCAATAACCCTGTCCCGAAGTCTTCTCCTTGACCTTCAAAGGAAAGCCCTAACCCCAACCCCCCTGCCAACTTAGTACAGTTGGCAAGCACACTTGAATGGAGGGAAGCCACACCTCCTGCCCTTTGAGGGAGGTCCCCAACCCTATACCTAAGTCCTCTCCTTGACCTTCAAGGGAAAACCCTAACCTCTTAACCTAACCCCAACCTCTTTGCCAACTTAGTACAGTTGGCAATCACACTCGGATAGAGAGAAGCCACACCTCCTGATATTTGAGGGAGGTCCCTAACCCTATCCCAAAGTCCTCTCATTGACCTTCAAGGGGAAGAGCTAAACCCTAAGCCTAACCCCCAATCCCCGTGCTAACTTAGTACAGTTAGCAAGCACACTTGGGTGGAGGGAAGCCACACCTCCTGATATTTGAGGGAGGTCCCTAACCCTATCCCAAAGTCCTCTCCTTGACCTTCAAGAGAAAACCCTAACTCCTAAACCTAACCCCAACCCCTTTGCCAACTTTGTACAGTTTTGCAATCATTCTTGGATAGAGGGAAGCCACACCTCCTGATATTTGAGGGAGGTCCCTAACCCTATCCCAAAGTCCTCTCCTTGACCTCCTTAACCCCTAATCCTTACCCCAACCCCCTTTCCAACTTAGTACAGTTGCCAAGTACACTTGGAAGGAGGGAAGCCACACCCCCTGACCCCATGACCTTTGAAGTGAGATTTTCCATTATAATGCACACTTCAGCCATGCATTTCATTCCTCGCAGCGATTCCTCCTCCCTTATCTCTTCGTCTTTTATCCCTCTTTATCCATTCTTCATCGGTTGCTGGAAGTTGCTCTTCTATCGCTCTTTAGGGCCCTTTTTTACACCGAGGAGTTTTTCAAGCGTTTTTGTATAAAAAAAAAAAAAAAAGTGTGTGAATCGCTCAGGAAAAATGCTTCCCTTTAAAACCAATGAGTGTTTTCACACTGGGGTGGTGCAATTTTGTTGTGGTGAAAAAATCCTGTTTGCCGCATGTTTGGGGAGCTAAAAAAAACTGCACCAAAAACGCTCCTCTTCATTGAAATGAATGGGAGCCATCTCAAAGACTCCTCAAAAACGCCTTCATTAAATATTTTTGGAGTTGTTCTTTAAAAAAGTCCATACAACAACCACAACATGGCCGCAGTTTTGAAGCTAACCAGCTTAAAAGTGGCCCTAACTTCTTCATCACTCTGTGCCTGTTCTTGCAGCAACAAATTCTGTAGAGATAAAGAAAGAAATGTTATAAGAATGTGCCCATAAACCAGCAGACATTTTCTGAAATATTAGCTAAATCTGTGTTTGATAGAAAACAAATAGTCGCACGCCATCACCCCATTTGTTACTGTTACCAGCAGCCTCAGTTCATTCACCCCTCCCCCATAGAACAAATGTTAGAGGTGAAATAATCTCATTATGACCAGTGAGGGGCTTGTGCTGCTAAACCCGGGGCAATAAGTACAGAAAACACACCGCCTCGGTCTGATCAACTTGCCTGTCTACAGGAAAAGGTAAATATTGCGAGGGCTCAGATACAGTGGGTGATAACATGAAGACGTGTAATGGAGAAAACCTATCAAGAAGGTACAATAACTTACCCCAAGAAGCATGTTGTTGCAGCGAATAAGATCAGGCCTAGAAGACTGAGTCCAGCTTTTACACCCATTAATGAACCGGCGCCTTTTTTCTTCATTCCATCAGTGTTCTTGGTGATCACACCGGGATGCGCTGTTGTTGTTGGAGACACCCTGGGGACCTCCTTAGTGATAGAGACTGAAGGGGTCTCCCGATGTATTTTTTGTTTTCTTGGGTGCCTCCTGACCGTCTCGGTCTCATCAGTCTGGGGGGATGTGACTGAAGGTCTCTCCCGATGTGTTTTCCGTTTCCTTGGGTGCTTCCTCACCGTCTCAGTCGAAGTGATTGAAGGGGTCTCCTGCAGTACTTCCAGGTTTCTTGGGTCCTTCTCGATATCAGCGGTCTTGGACGTGGGATCTGATGAAACAAAGGAAATTTGCTTAAACGTCAGAATAATGAGCTACAAAGTTAACCACTAGAGACCCGTGCTATAGCCAAATGACGGCTACAGCGCGGACCTCCTTTGCCGGGACGACGTCTATTGACGTCGTCCCGTGCACGAGCGGCCTGCACCCCTCCTGAGGGCCGCGCGCGCCGCGCTCTGTGATCGGCGAGTCTATGAGACTCGCCTGATCATGGATCGAAGCAAGGGGTCGATCCCGACCCATTACCACGTGATCAGCTGTCAGCCAATGACAGCTGATCATGTGATACAACTGAGCCGGTAATCGGCTAATTTTCCTCTTCGCGCTGACAGCGCGTGGAGAAAAAAAAAGAGCTGATCACCGGCGGCCGTGATCGGGACATCAGTCCCGATCACGGCCAGCTTACCAGTGCCCACCTGCCCCCTGCCAGTGCCACCTCAGTAATTAAAAAGTGCCCCCCATCAGTGCCCACAGTGCCACCCATCAGTGCCCACAATCTGCCTCAACAATGGTGCTGCACCCTAGTGCCACATATCCGTGCCCATCAGTGTCATCTATCAGTGCCGCCCATCAGTGCCCAGCAGTGCCACCTATCAGTGCCCATCAGTCCCATCTATCAGTGGTACCCATCAGTGCACCTTAGTGCCACCCATCCCTGCCATCTTATCTGTGCCCATCAGTACTGCCTTATCTGTGCCTATCAGTGCCACCTTATCTGTGCCTATTAGTGCCGCCTTAACTATGCCTATCAGTGCCCACCAGTGCAGCCTATCAGTGCTCACCAGCGCACTTCAATGAAGGAGAAAAATTACCTGTTTGCAAAATTTTATAACAAACTATTAAACATGATTTTTTATTTTATTTTTATTTTGCATCTTTTTTTGTTTGTTTAGCAAAAAATAAAACTCCCAGCTGTAATTAAATACCACCAAAAGAAAGCTCTATTTGTGGGAAAAAAAATGATAAAAATTTCATTTGGGTACAGTGTTGTATGACCGCGCAATTGTCATTCAAAGTGCGTCAGCGCTGAAAGCTGAAAATTGGTCTGGGCAGGAGGGGGGTTTAAGTGCCCAGTAAGCAAGAGGTTAAACAGACCAGTTTGCATTCATGACTATAAATCTACTCCAAATGACCCTGATCCAATTGTCTATGAATCAAGAACAAATCAGGTCTTTTTATTTATCTATCTGCTTTCCATTGTAGAGGAGAGGCTTACTGACCCCGAGATCTCTCCATAAAGAGGACCTGTCACTGCTTATCTCTATCACAAGGGATGTTTACATTTCTTGTGATAGAAATAAAAGGGATCACCTTTTTTTTTTTTTGCAATGGGACAGTATAAAAAGCGAAAAAATGTAATGATATGAATAATAATATACATAAAGACGCCCCCCCCCCCCCCGTTTATGTGCAGTGGTGAACTCATATGTAGGTCGCACCCACATATGTAAACCGTGTTCACACCACACGTGAGTGTCAGAGCGAGGGTAATATAGATCTCCTCTGTATACTCTACACTGGTAACTTGTATTGCCTGTGGAGATTTTTAAGTATTGTATTTTGACATGTCACGTTGGGTATCTACACAACATAAAATCATTCATATATTTACAAACGGGTAGATATTGTTTTTATTTATTTATTTATTAACCACTTAAGGAGCGCCTCATGTCAATGTACGTCGGCACAGACAGGCACAATCATGTACCCGTACGTGCCTGCCTTCCAGCGGGTGGGGGATCCGATCGGACCCCCTCCCACTGGATATGGCGGTCCGTTTCGCTTCAGGAGCGATCCGGGATGAGGGGATGGCCGTTGATTTCTGGCCATCCCCTCTCGATCGCTCCTGGCGAATGAGAAGCTTCCCCCGCCTGTGTAGTGTAAACACAGGCAGGGAGGAAGTGATGTCACTCTCCTCGGGGCGGTCTTTTTGCCCGGACGGCGAGGAGAGAAGACATAGTAAGTGCACCAAACACTACACTGACATGTAGGTACACATAGGCACACAAATCACCCCCTGATCAGGCAACGCGGTCCGATTGGACATTATCCGACCGTGTATACAAGGGCTAATACAAACAAAAATGTCAGGTCTCATATAGCTTTACAGTTATTAGGTGTGGTGGGTGCATTAGTTATATTTTTACAGACTATTCCTTTATTTTCAGCCAGTAACACACCTCCTGTTCTAGGGTGGGGGCTGGTGATCAATTATTTTTTTTGGGGGGGGGGGGGGATCGCATACAAACTGAAAAATACTGAACCGAAAATTTATTTGCTATGCCACACAACAGGGTGGGTTCAGGATGCAGTGCTCTGCGCCCCGAGCCCACCCTATTTTGAAGCCTATTAGAGCCTCTGCCTCTAATCACATGCATCAAAATACACATCCCGCCATAGTATTTCATGGGGGAGGCGTCCTGAAAGGGGCCAGGCACATGAATAGGGAGAGCAGGCGGAGGTGTCAGAGGGGACGGCGCCCACAATGCACGGGCTGCCACCGGTGGCTACATTCATTTTGCCACTGTGACTATAGAGGAGCAATGTAGAAACCATTGGACAGCAGCTTTGTTAATTTGTGTGTATGTGTCCTTTTGCAATAAAGGTTTTTTCAGAAATAAATACCAGCTGACCATTGTAACTGTCACTTTTGCTGGAGAGCTTGTTTTAGTAAACAGACTTCCTGACAGGTAATAAGCTATTATGGGGGATAGGGGACTCAGGAAAACAAAGATAGGTGAATTACTGATAGTGACAGACTGGACAATAGATGACATTTTTGGCCGCAGTGTCAGTGTCCCTATAGGTGTTTAGTGTAATGGTCCCTATAGGTGTATAGTGTGATGGTCCCTATAGATGTATGTTGTAATGCCCCCTATAGTGTATAATGTGATGGCCCCCTATAGGTGTATAGTGTGGTGACCCCTATAGGTGTATATTGTGATGGCCCCTATAGGTGTGTAGTGTGATGCCCCCTATAGGTGTATAGTGTGATGCCCCCTATAGGTGTATAGTGTGATGCCCCCTATAGGTTGTAGGGTGTAATGGTCATTATAGGTGTAATGGTCATTATAGGTGTATACTGTGATGGTCCCTATAGGTGTATAGTGTGATGGCTCTTATAGGTGTATAGTGTGATGCCCCCTATAGGTGTATAGTGGGATAAGTGATGGTGAGATAGAATACATCAGATTGTAATGACCAGACGTCTCCTGTGTTGATGATTTTTAGGTATAAAATGTGTGTTTTTGGAGAAAACTGGAAGGGAAAGGGTTATCCGATTACCCATCAGCCCACGAGTCCTCTGAGCTGTACCTGCCCAGCCTGGTCCTCAGTAAACCCCCCTCCCCCACAGCAGGAGACGACCCCCATAGAATAAATAATAAACCAAAACCTGTAACACTTACCGGTCACGTGAACGATTACTTTCTTGAAAGCGTTAAGCCGGATGCCGTCCACGATGAGGCGGACCTCGTAGGTCCCGCTGTCCCTTTGTAGGACCGGGCTGATCATCAAGGAGCAATCTTCTTCCTCTGAGAGGGTCAGACCCAGATGAAACCTTTCATTTTGGTCCTTCTGCAGCTTGACATCTTCATAGTACAGGATAGGTGTGTAGGGAGCGTCTCCTTCTTCCGGAGTCACCCCCCACTCAATCCTGACATTCCCTGCGCTATGATCGGGGGTGACCACACATGGGATCAGCAGTTTGGAGCCGGGTGTAACGTCCAGACGGGTGTACACTGGTCTCCCCTGAGCATGTTGTACACCACATGCCAGGTATAGGATGAAAAAACAAAAACAAGAGCTTTAAAAAGCCTCATTTTTGAGAATATGTCACAAAAAATATAGAAATGTTGACAAAGAAATAAATATATTTAGTAATTGCTAATCTAATAGGAAAAAAAAAATCTGAATATTCTCAGTACAATATGAGTATTGCCAAAGTATTGCTCTCGCTCAAACTGACACACAGCCAGTATTGAGGCTGTTTATATCAGCCCAGAAACCTCTCCACTGTGATGTCATCAGTGTCAGTTAGGCTGCACCTCGCTTAACCGCACTGCTGCAAAATGTTTGCTCAGCCGATTAACTGGCAGCAGCACTGCATTGCAAATGTAATGTCAACAAAGGGTTAGTTTTCTCATGTTGTTTGTCCCAATGTATGACTGCTGGAGAGCGAATCCCTACATGTCACTACATAGAGGTGTATGGGGGGGAGGGGGGATGTTATCTGCCTGTCTGCCTGATCTCAGCTGAAAATAAATCCAAACTTGGGCAAAATTAACGATCACTTTGAAAAATAAATATATAAAAATGAAATGTCTGGAGATGGGGGTCAGGACTGGACTTTATCTGCTTGTCTTTCTTTTTCAGATCTCACTGACCCTGAGCTAAAAAATAGATCCAATGATGTCAGTTGGCCAAAAGTAACTGTCACTTTGTTGGAAATAAATCAGTGTCTTATCTCTGTGTGTTGGGTTTGTGAATTAAATGCTGAGTTCACCTTTTCCTGAAAATTACCAATACAGTCCAGGGAGATACCACAACACCCCCCAGCTAGATTCACTGTTCATTAACCCCTTAGTGACTGCTGGTAAAACACATTAGAACGTCTGAACACCATTTTGTAGCTCTGACATGTGTTAGTAAAACTGTACATATCATTGCAGCTACTTTGTGTATCCAGATGGATTATACTGCGTTTTTTTCAGGACAAATTGGGCTTTTTTTTGGTACTAAATAGTAACTGATTTCTCCTGATAATTTTAAATTTAGAACTGGCAATTATTATTATTTTTATTATTATTATTTTTTTTTTTAAATTTAGCCATTTATTTCTTGCGTTTACCATAATTTACCACCAAAGAATACCCCAAAATGAATTCTGCTGCTCCTGACGATAGCATTGATATCACATGTGGCTGTTATTTGATGTTTGTAGTACGGCCCAGAAACAATAGAGCACTTTTTATTTTTTCATCCTACCTAAAACACTCTGGGGTTGATTTACTAAAACTGGAGAGTGCAAAATCTGATACAGCCATGCATGGGAGCCAATCAGCTTCTAACTTTAGATAGTCCAATCTCCTCTCTCTTCCTTCACAGGCTGCCTACAATATGGGACACTCACTCTGGCTGCAATGGGGGGGGGGGGCACTGGCTGGCTACACTGGGGGGGACACTGGCTGGCTGCACTGGGGACATGCTGGCTGCATCTGACGGGCACTGGTTTGGCTGCATTGATCTCCTGTACCATGTCCCCAGTCTCTGACTGTCCCCTGTACCATGACCCCAGTCTCTGACCATCTCCTGTACCATGTCCCCAGTCTCTGACTGTCCCCTGTACCATGACCCCAGTCTCTGACCATCTCCTGTACCATGTCCCCAGTCTCTGACCATCTCCTGTACCATTTTCTCAGTCTCTGACCATCTCCTGTACCATGAACCCAGTCTCTCACCATCTCCTGGACGTTTAATGGCACAGTGGCAGTGTTTGATGGCACAGTGGGCGTTTGATAGCACAGTGGCTGCATTTTATTATTTCAGTTATTTATTTCAGTTACTTATATAGCGCCATCAATTTACGCAGCGCTTTACATATACATTGTACATTCACATCAGTCCCTACCCTCAAGGAGCTTATAATCTAAGGTCCCTAACTCACATTCATACATACTAGGGGCAATTTTTACACAGAATCCATTTAACCTACCAGCATGTCTTTGGAGTGTGGGAGGAAACCAGAGTACCCGGAGGAAACCCACGCAGGCACAGGGAGAACAT